>NC_142775.1:40972852-41030352 GCF_988280905.1 Pimephales promelas | reverse complement strand
TGAGTGATGTGCATCACATGATCGCCATTTTTGGATGAACCACTTCTTTCATGTGACCTTGGATAAAAATGACTTTATTTATTTCTTAAGGCCAATTTATTTCAAAGAAACTTGAATGTTTATAGTTTGTGTGAAGGCTCTTTGTATCTCTTCTTTTCTAATGCTTAAAAGGCACGCTTTATATCTGAGCAAATCTCAAATGTTGTCTATTACAGTTTTTCTCAATTGCTTTGGCTCAGTTCTCAAATGTTTTTTTTATTTCCCAAAACATTAAGTTCAGATCTCTGAACAATTCGCTTCTTTTTCACATCAGATTGGAATTTCTTATTGATTTGAGCAAATTGCAAATGCTTTGGCACATGTGTGCAAAGAGTACATACAACTGTCTGCAGTTTGGACAACAAATAATTGTATATGGCTTGTTGATCAAAACTGATGACTCAATTCTCACTTACACTGTCAAACACTTCAGAACTTTTCAGACATTTTTTATTGGGTAGGCCATCACATTCAAAACTATTTATTCAATTATCATAATTAGTATACATGAATGTATATTCTAAGATATATCTGACATTGACATTGTTTGTAATGTTTGCTAAATTGGAACATGACTTCTAATTGCATTCGCAATCTAATTGCAAATTACCTCTAATATGAATCAACCATTTAACCATTTAACCAATCAACTTTGGGAGTATATATATATATATATATATATAGATTGCCCACAGCACAATCACTGCTGTAGAAGTTTTTTGAGAATGGAGGACATTCACAACCCTGAACTGCAGCAACCTGCTCGTGGAAGAGCAATTGGAAGGCGTGTAAGAATACGTGGTGGTGGTAGAGGAAGAAATAATCGAGGAAGAGGTGGAAATAGAAGAGTCAGAATCTCTGATGAAATCAGAGCCACACTTGTGGATCATGTCATAAATCATGGTTTAACAATGGAAGAGGCTGGTCGAAGAGTACAGCCTAATGTAAACAGGTCCACAGTGTCATCAATTGTGCAAACCTTTCGTAGGGAAAACAGGTAAATATGTTTTTTTTTTGTTTTGTTTTACAGTATGTAAAGTATTTTTACAGTATAAACAACAATATTGTAAAAATAAATGCAAGTCTATTTTTTTTATTCTATAGAACTGCACAACAACCTCGCGCTGGTGGCAGAGCAGCAGTATTTAACCAACTGCAAGAACAAGAAATTTGCAACATGGTCATAGCCAACAATTCCATCAGGCTAAGAGAGATCCAAAGTGCAATCATAAATGACAATAATGTCTTTGCAAATATAAATTCTGTCAGCATTTCCACCATAGACAGAGTTTTAAAAAGACATCAGATGACTATGAAACAGCTCTATAAGGTGCCATTTGAGAGGAACAGTGAAAGAGTCAAGGGGTTGCGGTACCAGTATGTCCAGGTAAACCATTGGTGTGCACTTAGTGAGTTGTCCTGTTTTTCTAAGATGCCTGCATTACTTTACTGTAAGTATCAGAAGCCCATAAGAAAAAACATTTACTGTTACATTTTTTTTCTGTGTTTCTTCATAGAGAATCATGGAGTTAGAAGTACATGAAACGACCCACATTCTTGTTTTTGTGGACGAGGCTGGGTTTAATCTGTCCAAAGGCCGGAGACGTGGTCGCAATCTCATTGGACACCGAGCCACAATTGACACACCAGGCCAACGTGGGGCCAATATTACAATGTGTGCTGCCATTTCAGAGAACGGTGTGAGCACACATATTCCACACATTGGGCCCTATAATACCCAACTTCTCCTGGCCTTCCTAAATGCACTTTACAGAGACCTGATTCCAGAACAAGAAAGAGGTTTAGTTAGACCACATTTGCCTAATTATGTTGTTGTCTGGGATAATGTCAGCTTCCACCGAACCAACAGTGTTAGGGACTGGTTTGCTGCACATGAAAGGATAACAGTGGAATTCCTTCCACCATACTCTCCATTCCTAAATCCAATAGAAGAGTTTTTTTCAGCATGGAGGTGGAAAGTGTATGATCATAATTTGTTCGTTTTTTTTTTTCCCATGAATGTCATTTGTTGTTTGTGTAATTGTGGTAATACACAAATATGAAATGTAAAGTGAAATCTTGTTACTGTTGTCAGTTACTTTACATGTACAGTTACAGTAATACCCTTGTATTGTGTATATGAAGTACAAAAATAAACACTGTAAAAATACAAATGTTCAAAGATTTTTTTTTTTCTACATACTATTGACTTTTCTCAACAAATATGAGATTTGTTTACAGTAAACCCTTAATTTTTATGGTTGATTGTTGTGGTGAAAAAACAACTAAACATTTTGACCAGTGTGGCTCACACAATGACAATAAAACTTTAGATTTTGGTGGCCTTGGCCAAATTATTGACATAATAACTAGGTTTTGAAGCATGAATTGAATGTTTTGGGTGAGTAACTACATTTTGCAGACATGGTATAAAGTTTTGAAGTTCCTGCAAACAGTTGTGACATTTGCACTCACAGTTTAGGGAATGTTAAGACTGTTTCGAAAAATGTGCCAAAGCAATTGAGAAAAACTGTAATTTCTCACATCTGAATCGATCGAGAACAGGCGACTTGTTGAATCAATCTTAGCAGCTGACCGAAGCTCATTGAATATTCATGAGCGTAAACAGCTGCCCTATTGAATGTGTTTTAAAGAGCGCTGAACTGAATGGCCGACTCCTTTATTTCGAGAGAGTGGCCTGACTGAATTCACATCTCTTTGCATGACCATCGTGAGAACTCGATTTGTTAAACACAGCCTATCAGAGTTTACTTCAAAAAACAAAAACATGAATTAAAATGACAAATGATACCACTAAAAAATAAAATAAAATTAACTTTAACTTTAAAAATAAACGTAATAAATATGAATAAAACTATAATAAACTTACATAACACTGCTTTTGGATCAAAGTACCAATTTATTTATTCAAATGTGTCTACGGTGTTTCAAATCAGCATTAAGATTTTAGGTTCAAATTTATTTATTTTAAGACTTTTGCCATTGAAATCGTCTATTTCAATTTACCAGTTCATTTGTAGTGACTCTGTGGTGTCGTCTCATGGGAGATGATTATGATTATGATGCATTATAGCCTCACACCAACTTCCCAAAGTAGTCCATGTGAGCCACGAAACCATTTCCAATTCCCAAAACTTCCAATACGCTGTTAACTCACACACTATTGGATTTCAAGCAGCTGTCGTATGATGTAAAGAGAAGCTTGGGAGTTTGAGAAACGGTCATCTGTTTAGCCCACATGTTCTTTACGCATCTTTACAGCGCATAATTCAATGCTACGGATGAGGAAAATCCTGAACACTCAGGCTGGGGAATTAACATGCGACACCAGCTGAGATCAGCTGATGTGAACCAGAGCACGAAACCAGAATCACATGCGAATGAATCCGGGAAGTGAATCATGGATGTGTTGCATAACATGCTTGAGGGACTGGAGAGTGTCAGGGAATCACAAGGGAATTTAAGGAGAGGAAAGTAATGAGCCCATCTAATCCTGTGATGAAAACAAGTGAGAGCTTAAATGTTACTATTGCTGTCAGCGACATTCCCAAACTGTTCAAACCACTCCAGATGATAATGCCTTCAATAAGGAAAACTTTGCAGAGTCAATAAACTGATGGACCCCGTATCTAGAAACCACAATCTAGGTTACTTTTTCTACCTAAATCCTTTTGGGTAAATATTTTGTGTTGTTTATTCAGTGTTTGGGTATTTTTTGTGAAACCCAGGTCCTGGGTCAGATGTAACAACCCAGTGTTTGGGTAGTTTTTGTGTTACCCAGCTCCTGGGTTACATGTAACACAACCCAGTGTTTGTGTAGTTTTTGTGTTACCCAGCTCCTGGGTCAGATGTAACAACCCAGTGTTTTGGTAGTTTTTGTGTTATCCAGGTCCTGGGTCAGATGTAACAACCCAGTGTTTGGGTAGTTTTTGTGTTATCCAGGTCCTGGGTCAGATGTAACAACCCAGTGTTTGGGTAGTTTTTGTGTTACCCAGCTCCTGGGTCAGATGTAACAACCCAGTGTTTTGGTAGTTTTTGTGTTATCCAGGTCCTGGGTCAGATGTAACAACCCAGTGTTTGGGTAGTTTTTGTGTTATCCAGGTCCTGGGTCAGATGTAACAACCCAGTGTTTGGGTAGTTTTTGTGTTATCCAGGTCCTGGGTCAGATGTAACAACACAGTGTTTGGGTAGTTTTTGTGTTACCCAGCTCCTGGGTTAGATGTAACAACACAGTGTTTGGGTAGTTTTTGTGTTACCCAGCTCCTGGGTTAGATGTAACAACCCAGTGTTTGGGTAGTTTTTGTGTTACCCAGCTCTTGGGTTAGATGTAACAACCCAGTGTTTGGGTAGTTTTTGTGTTACCCAGCTCCTGGGTCAGATGTAACAACCCAGTGTTTGGGTAGTTTTTGTGTTACCCAACTCCTGGGTCAGATGTAACAACCCAGTGTTTGGGTAGTTTTTGTGTTACCCAGGTCCTGGGTCAGATGTAACAACCCAGTGTGTGTGTAGCTTTTGTGTTATCCAGGTCCTGGGTCAGATGCAACAACCCAGTGTTTGGGTAGTTTTTGTGTTACCCAGCTCCTGGGTCAGATGTAACAACCCAGTTTGTGTGTAGCTTTAGTGTTACCCAACTCCTGGGTTAGATGTAACAACCCAGTGTTTGGGTAGTTTTTGTGTTACCCAGCTCCTGGGTCAGATGCAACAACCCAGTGTGTGTGTAGCTTTTGTGTTACCCAGCTCCTGGGTTAGATGTAACAACCCAGTGTTTGGGTAGTTTTTGTGTTACCCAGCTTCTGGGTCAGATGCAACAACCCAGTGTGTGTGTAGCTTTTGTGTTACCCAGCTCCTGGGTTAGATGTAACAACCCAGTGTTTGGGTAGTTTTTGTGTTACCCAGCTCCTGGGTTAGATGTAACAACCCAATGTTTGGGTAGTTTTTGTGTTACCCAACTCCTGCGTCAGATGTAACAACCCAGTGTTTGGGTAGTTTTTATGTTACCCAACTCCTGGGTCAGATGTAACAACCCAGTGTGTGTGTAGTTTTTGTGTTACGCAACTCCTGGGTCAGATGTAACAACCCAGTGTTTGGGTAGTTTTTGTGTTACCCAACTCCTGCGTCAGATGTAACAACCCAGTGTTTGGGTAGTTTTTGTGTTACCCAACTCCTGCGTCAGATGTAACAACCCAGTGTTTGGGTAGTTTTTGTGTTACCCAACTCCTGGGTCAGATGTAACAACCCAGTGTGTGTGTAGTTTTTGTGTTACGCAACTCCTGGGTCAGATGTAACAACCCAGTGTTTGGGTAATTTTTGTGTTACCCAACTCCTGCG
The DNA here is from genome assembly GCF_988280905.1 of Pimephales promelas. NCBI lineage: Eukaryota > Metazoa > Chordata > Actinopteri > Cypriniformes > Leuciscidae > Pimephales > Pimephales promelas. Next base: position 41,024,964 of record NC_142775.1, on the reverse strand, counting down.
TCAGATGTAACAATCCAGTGTTTGGGTAGTTTTTATGTTACCCAACTCCTGGGTCAGATGTAACAACCCAGTGTTTGGGTAGTTTTTGTGTTACCCAACTCCTGCGTCAGATGTAACAACCCAGTGTTTGGGTAGTTTTTATGTTACCCAACTCCTGGGTCAGATGTAACAACCCAGTGTGTGTGTAGTTTTTGTGTTACGCAACTCCTGGGTCAGATGTAACAACCCAGTGTTTGGGTAGTTTTTGTGTTACCCAACTCCTGCGTCAGATGTAACAACCCAGTGTTTGGGTAGTTTTTGTGTTACCCAACTCCTGCGTCAGATGTAACAACCCAGTGTTTGGGTAGTTTTTATGTTACCCAACTCCTGGGTCAGATGTAACAACCCAGTGTGTGTGTAGTTTTTGTGTTACGCAACTCCTGGGTCAGATGTAACAACCCAGTGTTTGGGTAATTTTTGTGTTACCCAACTCCTGCGTCAGATGTAACAACCCAGTGTTTGTGTAGTTTTTGTTACCCAACTCCTGCGTTAGATGTAACAACCCAGTGTGTGTGTAGTTTTTGTTACCCAACTCCTGGGTCAGATGTAACAACCCAGTGTTTGTGTAGTTTTTGTTACCCAACTCCTGGGTCAGATGTAACAACCAATTGTTTGGATAGTTTTGTGCTACCCAGATCCTGGGGAAGATGTTTTGTGATACCCAGATCCTAGGGAAGATAAAACAACCCAGGGATTGAGTTATTTATCGCTGGTTTTAAGTTAATCCGTAAACATTAATTGATTTATTAAAATAATAATTAAAAAATAGTACTACAGTAAAAAATAATGAACCCAGTATGATGGTTTAAATCAACCCATTATGCTGGGTTAAATTAAAAAAATAAAAAACTTTCTGGGTAAAATGAACACAACATGTGTTCTGTCCTATATTTACCCAGCCCTTGGGATGAAAACAACACAAAATCCAGTGTTTTTAGAGGCATGTGCATGGACTCTTTTGACTTAAAACAGAAAGCAACCAAGTTCTGCACAGGCATGCATTCTCATTTTCTCCAGAAAGAAATCTAGTTTTCTGCTTGGGTTTCTTATTGCGGCTGCGAATTGAGAGTCGGTGGCGATTCCATCAGGCCATTCACATGTTAAGGGCTCCTCGGTGGCCAAATGAAGAGATTCAGAGGCTTTTGTCTACCAGCAGCGACAGTAAATGAGCGGAGCACAAAGAGCTATCTGTGAAGTCTTGAATGAGCTCCACAGGCCCACTGCCAAAATCTTCAGACCTTTCGACTCCCTTTAAAGCCACATTCCCAATAACTTTCACTCAGACAGTTTAAACTAAGACCACGGAAATGTGGGGGGAAGCTTCCCTATTTATTTCTGTGGCAAATGAGTGCAGTTGGGGTTCAGAAAGATCGCCACTACTTGAGGGTCTTTTACTTCAAACGACGTAGCATGTTTTGAAAAGCCCCAAGCCAAGAAATATGAGCAAAGGAGGACAGATATCATTTCATGCAGGGATCTGAGATCTGGCCAGGAAGAACAACCAACACACTGAAGAACCGTAGCACAGCAGATAACAGGAAAACGACACTGCATTCCCCACTAATGACGTTTAAAATGAGTAATAAAGGTGTCAACACTTGAAAAAATTGGTGCAGAAACTATTTTCACTCAGAAATTGCAAGTAAACTTAATTCAAAATTACAAAGAAAAAGAAACAGCAAGTAACACATTAATTAAACGTGTCCTTTTGAAGTAGAAAGACTGAAATATTTTCTTGCAAAACAGACTGTACTAATATATTATTGTATAAAAACATTCAATAAACATTGGGAAATAAAGAGGATTATATGTGGATGTACATATCAGCTACTTTACAACTTTGAATGATACTCATCCAATCAGAATTTAGAATATGAATTCTATAGTCCAACCCTAAATGCAGGACCCAATCGCATCCTTTCATTCGTATGATTGACAGCTCTTCTACCAGCTGTTGTAGACAAGCTTGATTCTCTCTAGCGCTGACCCAGAAACCTAAAAATGACTGATTGTTGTTTACATATTCTTTATGTCCTGGTTTCTGTTCTTGGCATACAGCAATGTAAAATAGGTCAGCCGGGAAAAACATATTGATTTTGCACAGTTTTCCATCGATACAGTCCACATCAAAATAGTATAGCAATGCTAAATGGTGTCATGGAAAAACTGTACATTGAATATGTGCTGTAATGTAATGTGAATAATTTCAGCAAGGTTTCAACATGTTCATCGCAAACTAAAGCATAAATATAAATCACTTTTTCAGATAAAAAAATGTAAAAAAATATATATATATTTAAAAACTTTTCCTGAAAGTTTTATCATTATTAGGCCTAATGAAGGGTTTTACCAAGATCTTGAAAGCAGTCAACCATACTAATCTAATAACATTATAATGCCAAAAAATAGTGCCCAAATCATCTTCACTCATGAAACTTCCCCCTGTAGTCGGTGATGATTTTATCCCTGATCTTCAAAATGACATTTGGGAAAATAATTTCTTCCTTAAAATAGCTTGAATGTAACTCCAAACTCGTTTCATTTAGTATATGCGGACCCATGATAATTTTTTTTAAATTGGGAGGAAATACTCAGCAATGGTGTTGACTGATGCATTTGCATATGGTTTGATATTCAGCACAGGGGATCTGTAAATTAAAAATAAATGCAAATAAAGGAGGTTGATCTTTCTATTGAGACGTTCATCATAAATAACAAGTTTGCCCTTTAAGCCTTTTCACTGACATTTGGACTGGAAAGGCCAAACCACTGAAGTCTGGAGCTTTCAGTAGCACTAATATAGGCAACTAATTTATAAAGCTCTGACGAACAATTTTGAGCTCTTGCTAGATCCATCATGTGTCTCTGAAGCGATTCAGGGCAGGGCCGCGGATTGGACTCGCTCTTGCCCCTCTTGTCTTCTGAATGGCCCTTTGATGCCCAAATGTGAGGGAAATTGGCCATGCTTGAGCAAGCACTTCCACTTCCATATCATTTCATATCCCAATTCACAATGACCCTCTTTGTGTGCACTGCGATTATGAAGAGAAACAAATAAACATGATGGACAGGACCAGTGAACTACTTTTGGGAGAAGATTAAAGGAGCCATAACCAAGCAGGACACGGCATGCCATATTTGTTCTGCGTAACACGGGAATGAACCTCATTGGTTCTTGCTGAAACTCAAACGTGATGCGTAACACGAGAACAAACCTCATTGGTTCTTGCTGAAGCTCAAACGTGATGCGTAACGCGAGAACGAACCTTATTGGTTCTTGAGAAGCTCAAACGTGATGCGTAACGCGAGAACGAACCTTATTGGTTCTTGAGAAGTTCAAACGTGATGCGTAACGCGAGAACGAACCTTATTGGTTCTTGAGAAGTTCAAACCTGATGCGTAACGCGAGAACGAACCTTATTGGTTCCTGAGAAGTTGAAACGTGATGCGTAACATGAGAACGAACCTTATTGGTTCTTGAGAAGCTCAAACGTGATGCGTAACGCGAGAACGAACCTTATTGGTTCTTGAGAAGTTCAAACGTGATGCGTAACGCGAGAACGAACCTTATTGGTTCTTGAGAAGTTCAAAAGTGATGCGTAACGCGAGAACGAACCTTATTGGTTCTTGAGAAGCTCAAACGTGATGCGTAACGCGAGAACGAACCTCATTGGTTCTTGCTGAAGCTCAAACGTGATGCGTAACGCGAGAACGAACCTCATTGGTTCTTGAGAAGCTCAAACGTGATGCGTAACACGAGAACAAACCTCATTGGTTCTTGCTGAAGCTCAAACGTGATGCGTAACGCGAGAACGAACCTCATTGGTTCTTACTGAAGCTCAAACGTGATGCGTAACGCGAGAACGAACCTCATTGGTTCTTACTGAAGCTCAAACGTGATGCGTAACGCGAGAACGAACCTCATTGGTTCTTGCTGAAGCTCAAACGTGATGCGTAACGCGAGAACGAACCTCATTGGTTCTTACTGAAGCTCAAACGTGATGCGTAACGCGAGAACGAACCTCATTGGTTCTTGAGAAGCTCAAACGTGATGCGTAACGCGAGAACGAACCTCATTGGTACTTGCTGAAGCTCAAACGTGATGCGTGACGCGAGAACGAACCTCATTGGTTCTTGAGAAGCTCAAACGTGATGCGTAACGCGAGAACGAACCTCATTGGTTCTTGCTGAAGCTCAAACGTGATGCGTGACGCGAGAACGAACCTCATTGGTTCTGCTGAAGCTCAAAAGTGATGCGTGACGCGAGAACGAACCTCATTGGTTCTTGCTGAAGCTCAAACGTGATGCGTAACACGAAAACGAACCTCATTGGTTCTTGCTGAAGCTCAAAAGTGATGCGTGACGCGAGAACGAACCTCATTGGTTCTTGCTGAAGCTCAAACGTGATGCGTAACGCGAGAACGAACCTCATTGGTTCTTGAGAAGCTCAAAAGTGATGCGTAACGCGAGAACGAACCTCATTGGTTCTTGAGAAGCTCAAAAGTGATGCGTAACGCGAGAACGAACCTCATTGGTTCTTGAGTAGGGTTGGGTATCGTTTGAATTTGAACGATTCTGATTCCGATTCCGATTCCTTGTTTCGATTCCGGTTCCTAAAGATTCTCGATTCCGATTCTTTTAAGAGGCAGGGTCAAAAAAGTTTAGCTAACCTTGCTAACCAACAGTCTTTCTGAAGGAAATACTCCTTCTGTCACAAATACTCCTTTGTCACAAATTTTGCATTTTGCCGAGATTTCGTTATTTTTAGAATAGCGAAGCCACACTTTGGACCGCCGACGTAAGCTACTCATGTTCGACTCGCGCGGTTATGCCAACACTTCCGGTAGACGCTTCTTCGTTGGTGTTGTTCAGCGGTTTCTTCTTCCGGTCGGCAGACTGTGAATATCGAAACTAGGAATCGAAATTTTAACTTTTGAACGATTCCGGGAAAAACGAAAAGTTAGTCCCGGTTCCAACCGATACTCGATTCTCGATACCCTACCCTATTCTTGAGAAGCTCAAAAGTGATGCGTAACGCGAGAACGAACCTCATTGGTTCTTGAGAAGCTCAAAAGTGATGCGTAACGCGAGAACGAACCTCATTGGTTCTTGAGAAGCTCAAACGTGATGCGTAACGCGAGAACGAACCTCATTGGTTCTTGCTGAAGCTCAAACGTGATGCGTACAAACTTTTTGAAGAAACAAAGTTGTAGTTACATTGACGGTCAATGGAGGGACAGAAATCTTTGAGATTTCGTTAAAATAACTTAATTTTTGTTTGATGAACGAAAGTTTCACGGTTCGGAACAACATGAGGGTGAGTAAATTATGAGATAATTTTCAGTTTTGGGTGAACGAACTCTTAAAGAGTCAATATGAAATGCCATTTGCAATCCATTTAACTTCCATAATGTGATGCATTTTCAAAACAGAATCTTCAACAGAAAAAGGAAGAGGAGCTTGATTATATCCATCTGAAATGTATTGAAAAAAAGTGTGTCACGAATCTGGAAGGTCAGGAGAATTTCAGAGGTGGAGCATTTCGATAAAAGATTACATCGTTTTTCTCTGGAACTATGAGTCGTAATGCACAATAACACAATAAACATGGGTTATGGAAGAAAATAGGATCAATTCGGATTTCATGTTGACTTTAGGAAAACCACACCGGCACATCGCAGGAGAGAGTCATCAACCGACACAAGACAGAAATTACTTCTGACAAATCTGGATGACACACTTTCCTCCAAAATTTGACAGACTATGAAACAAACAACATAAATACAACCACACCCAGAGATTTTAAATATATAAACTCTCCTATGAATCAAATCAAAACATTTTGATGCTCATGTTGGTCTGGATGTTGAAAACACTGAGGCGAAATGTACATGCTTAAAAGTGACTAAATCTTTCCAGGAGTCCATTATGTCGTGCTTAAAAAATGACTGTCCACAAGAGAACGAGAACAGCCAAAGAACTGAAGCTACAGTTCAGATTCTGACTTCTTGTGATCGATTCTAACTATAGGCAAGTTTATTTATACAGCGCATTATAACATTTTATAGTGTCTTACATAAAAATGAATCATAAAAAGGTTCAAAGAAATAAAATAGATACAATATAAAGAAGTGAAAGTTTACAATGCAGTCCAGAAAAAAATATAATAATTAAATTGTTAAATAATTAAATTGGGGGTCTGTAACATTTCATGTTTTGGAAAGAGTCTCTTCTGCTCACTAAGGCTAATGTATACCTTTTTAGCTTTTGTAAAAGCTAAACATTGGTCGGTTTTCATGTACCATAAAAGACAAACAAATTCGTTAACAAAGATGAACCTATATTTCATTTCTACAGTGAGCAATATGTTATATTACATTTAGGTTTAATTATTCATTTCTGCAAATTTGTGATTTAGTCATTTGTGTAATTGACTTGTTACTGACTTTTCACTTGTTTTTAACATGTTTGAACTTCATCAGCAGTGTTGGGTAAGTTACTCTAAAAAAGTAATTACTAATTACCTCTTCAATTAGATTACTGTACTAATTACTCTCTCTAAAAAGTATTTAATTACTTTAATTACTAATTACTTTCAAAATCCCATATCAATCTCAACCAGCTGAATAATACAAGAATAGACATGAATCTGTTTTAATTTTTTCAAATAAATACTATAAGATTGCATGAATTATCCTTAAACTGACCAAGGTGGAGAAGGTTACATTATAAAAACATACTTTTTAACATCAGACGATAAATTTTGATGTTAAACCCACTATTGTTTTATGTCTGATCTCATGACATTTCATACTTTTTTCATACATATTTTACAATAATTCATATGAATTTGTACGAGTGCGGTCGTACGATTTAGTCACCTCATGAAATGCATACGAATCGCTGTGAGATTGGATTGAACTATACACAGTATTTACCTCAATTACATCATAATTAAATTACAGATAAATGAAGAGTAATCCCTTACTTTACATTTTCAAGGGAAAAGTAATTAAATTACAGTAACTAATTACTTATTAGTTACACTGTTCATCAGTTAGGCTAGCAGTTTTTGATGTGGTATCGAAGACCTTCAGGTGAGCTTTAAGTAATAAACGAAAAGCAAAGTTACAAAGTTAGTTAGGCTATACATATTTTATTTTTTTGCTGATCTGAAAAATGATCCGTTCCGTGGCTCAAAAAATGTTAATTTTGTGATCCGTTGCACAACTAAAATGCATTCATTATTTTGTGTGAGAAACACAAAAGCATCCATTGGTAAAATCTGAGAAATATCCCCAGAATCAAACGTCTCTCAGTAGAGCAACACAGTGAGTTTGTGTGACTAAAGCACGCAGAGGCTCTCATTCACGGCTTTATTCTCTTCAGGATCTCCAAACTTCACAATTACAGTCTCTGGAGCAGCACAAAGACGAGGCCGATGAACTAGACACACAAAGCCAGTGCTGTGAGCGAGAACAAACCCCAGCTCACACACACACACACACACACACACTGTCAGCTGCGACGGCTGAGTCCATCCGTTCGGTCTGTGTCTGCTTTCTCACTCCTGCCAGTTTCCTCACAACAAAACTCAAAAAACACAGGCCTCCGTTCATGCCATAAAGACACAAGAGATGAAACGACGTCGACTTAACGAGGAAATACTTCAAAGAGTAAATAAAAACAAGATGTTGGCTCGGAAGTTATCAGCGTGAGCATTTAAAGCAATAGTTCAGCTCAGCACATTCACTCGACCTCAAGTCATTCCAAACCTGTGTGTTGTTATTTTCTCAACATTATTAATTTTTTTTTTTTTTTTTGAAGAATCTCCAAAAGCTGCATGACGCGCCTCCAAAACATCTGAGACAGAATAACAGCATAGAGGTTTTGGAAACAACACTGAGGCGAGTAAAGTCCCCATGAAATGGAAGTTGCATTAGTCGTTTCTCCTCTATTGTGTCGTATATCGAGTGAAACGCTTCTCAAACAAGAACAAATGTGGGCGGGGCTTGATTGTGTCTGTGGGGAATTTGTTGGACGGTTGTGGTTTGCTATTGGCTGATCTCATGTGAGTGACAGGTTAAAGCCCCGCCCACATCATCTGAGAAGAGATGCTGCAAGAGGAAGATATTCTGATTCGTGATTATGAGCCTCATAAATTTATAGCCCCCCTGAAACATTAATTTAAGTTTTTGTCTTTTAGTATGAATATGTTAGCCTTAAGGTTATGAATAAGCTTCCAAAACAATGACGAAATTTGAATTTAGGAGATATAAGCATTCAAAATGTACGTCTCATTACATCTTCTGTCCAATCAAATGCTCTCTAGAATCTAAAGCTCCGCCCCCTCTGCTATAAACACCACCTGACCAAAGCAACCATTGACAGACACGGAGAAATGTGTGTTGGAGTGTGTGTTTTATTCCATTTTCCAACTGGTTAAGAATGAAATGAACGAATCCTCTCCTGTTGAATCCAGCGTATCGAGCTCGCATCCATGGTGCTGTCAGTCTGTGAGGGAAACTAAACGCTATTGGCTATTTGAAAAGGGGGAGGAGCCATTCAATATGTCCCGCCTTCGCTTCCCGTTTCAGTGGAAATGTCATCAACGCATCAAACAAAGCTGTGTGTTCCAAGGCACTCAATAACACAATAATGATGTGCGCCTATAAATCATTCATAATAAACACTGCAATATTGCATAACAAATGATATTGTGCTGAAACTAAAAACAGGTTAATCGTATAACCAAGTGCTGGGACAGATTCCTGAGTGATCAGCGAGAGCGCCGGAGCCCATCTGGCCCACAGCCCTTCTTACCGTCCCAAAGCCCATAATTCAGTCGGGAGCTTTTAAACAGTGGTAAACATCCGTGGAAGTGGCGCCTCTCTCCTCATCGGCCCGTTTCAGAGGGGAAAAACTCACAATACAGGCCTTTCTACTCGCTCATCTAGTCAAACATCTGCAGGACATATTACACAAGACTTCACTGAGACTGATGGGTCACAGACAGCCGGCAAAACAATGCAAACTAAATCTACAAACACACTTGTCTACATTTGAAAGGGACGAGAAAATCCTCCCATTTCTTTTGCTGTTCATGCCTTCCCAACTCTCTAGTAGCTGTCCAACACTAAACGGGTGATCACATGACAGGTTGTGATGCCCTTAAAGGGTTAATTCACCCAAAAACGACATTTATCCCATGATTAACTAACTCAAACCATCTGACATAATCAGTTATATTAAAAAATGTCCATAATGGGAGTAAAGGGTTCTTTATACTGTAAAGTAAAATTGCAGGACTTTTCAAGCACTACTTTTTTGGTTTTCAAGGAGAGATCTCACTTATCAAACATTATCTGAAGGTAAAACAGACAAACAAATAAAACAAAATGGAACAAATAAACTGAAATTACTGGTAACTTTAACCAGTATGACAAAGATATCGCTTTCCATATTCAAACTGGTTTTCTCCCATGAATATATGATTGACCTGAAGAATACAAGCTGGATCATATACTTGGATATTTAGGCTAGATGACTAAAATCACACTCATAGCCATGCAAAATACCTATATATATCAGATGCATGGGTTGCAGTGTTGATTTTGCGTGAAAATATTGTTTTATCAATAAAATTAAACACTAATTTCACATACTGTATTTCAATAATTCATGCACTTTTTAAGTACTTTTTCATAAATATGGCTGTTTTCAAGGGGTTTCCAGGACTTCTGTTTCAAAAAGTCAAATTCAAGCACTTTAAGCACTTGTACGAACCCTGAAGCCCAGAAAAGTGCATCCATCCACCATAAAAGTGATCAATACGGCTCCAGGTGTTAATAAAGGCACCAGGTGTTAATATATTATTATAATTAAGTAACAAAGGTTAATACAGTTAAAACTCACTCCCATTATAAAGCTTAAGTGGAAAATTATGGAATAATTTTCATTTTTGGGTGAATTAAACCTTTAACCTCAAAAACCATCAACCAAATCACATGTAAGTGATAATACTCTTTGTACGGTTAACAACGGCTGGATGTTCAATGTAAATTCTGTGAACTAAAGCAAAAGCCAGATTAAAAGAGCCACTGATTGTGTTATAAATGCACCGAAACAGCACATAGGTCACAAGTTCTTCCAGTAACGTTTTAGAGTCAAAGTTAATAATGTTCTCAAAACGCAAGCAAAAAAAAAAAAAAAAAAAAAAATCATCGCTAATTATACATCGCTAATGGACTGTATTTTCTCTGAAACGGTTATGATGTTTGTTACGTTTTTAAAAGAAAAAAAATGTTTCAGAACGTTCAGACAAAAATTCACAAGTAGGAACGTTTCTTTAACGTTTGAATAACCAAGAAAAAAACTTTAAAACATATTTTAAAAAATGGAGATTCAGAAATATTGTTTTATTACTTAACGGGAAGTTTTTTTTCAGCTGGGCACAACAAAACAAAAAAGCAAACTGCTGTCAAATTACAATCTGTTCCACCGTTTACTTCAGTCTACTCTTGTTTACAGCTGACATGAGATGCTGTTGGTAGGAAATCAAATCTCTTTAGTGTAATCCATAATCTCACTTCTCAGACCTGCTCGGTTACCAAGACTAATGCCGACCACTCTCGAACTGTGTCAGATACAAAGAAATACAAAGACTTTACAGAAACAAAGCGAGAAAAAGACGTATATTTCCACAACAGTCGCGCGCGCGTCCGTTCTGAGGTAAACTAACTAAACTGTCACAGTCTGAGGGGAAAAAACGCTCAAACCTTAAAACTACAGCGTGAAAGTGTTTAATAAACTCGGTTTATAAATTCACATACCCATTTTTCAAGCGTTCCAGCACTTCTGCAGGAGTCACATCAACTGTGGTGAGAGTTTAACGGGTAACGGGACCGCTGACTCCGAGCGAGCTCACACTGACCGACTCACAGTAGGTGCACGCGCGTGACGTCACCAGCAGGGATTACCCTCCCTCTCTCCCTCCCCCACTGTTACTTAAAAAAGTAAGTTGCCAGTTAAAATTATAAGTTCATTTAACTTAATTGAGTTTCTCATCAAGCATCTATACTGCGGCTGCAAAAGGCTGAAACTGCTGCAAGATTATTAAAAAAAAAAACATGAAAATGTCTTCACATTGGCTTCTTGTGCAATATAGATTGATTTTAAACTTCTTTTATTGGTGTATACATCTATTCATGGCTTAAACTGACTTAAAAATGTGTTGAATCTTGTATAACTTGCTTAAAAAAAACTTAATAATTCAAAGTCAAAGTTCAAATGTCTTGATATTTTATCAGGTATTTTAATAATAAATTATATTATTATTATGCCTATTATTATGCAAATAATATAAGTTAAATGTAAAATAGTTTTGACTTTCATGTCATGTTGTGAACTGGTTTAATAATATTAATAATAACTCACATATCTGGCATAATGCAGTCCCCAACATGACCAGTTCATTAGTGTAAACAACACAAGTTCAAATGTCAATCATTATTTGCCTGATCTCTGCTTTGACTGACACGCTGTTGAAGGGTTAATGTAGAATAGATGGTGAGACTCTATTCTAATCTCTATTCATGGTGCGTCTCCAGATTGAGCTGAATGATCCAGCAAACTGCCTTTCGTATCCAAGGACCCTGAAGAGCCCGAATCACAAACCCTTTCAGAACCGGCCAAACGGCTTCAGTCCATGGGACCCGGAGAGAGCCGAGGGAGTTCTCGGAAACAGGGTTTGGAGAGTTCGTCTGATTGTTCACAAACACCAGTATCTTCAAGGACTTTATTCGAATGCATGAGTGTTTTATTGGTTATTTGGTATTAGGTTATAAGATGATGTCCTCTGAGGCTTCAAACATGCAAAAAATGAGTTTGTTTTGGATCGAGGCTCAAAATAACTGAGTGTCAGTGAACGTTTTTTTTAGTTTTTGTTGTTATTTTATCCATAATATTGCCAGAGGTCATGATGATATTGAAGATGTAATCATTGGCTTGACTGGTTTGTGTTGATGTGATCGAGACCTTTTAACCCCTTCCCCACCCCTTTACGAGAAACTACTTTAACATGTGCCTTAAAATATCCAGATAACTCGTTGTGTATATCAGTGTTACTCGAAAAAAAAATTACTTTAACTGAAAAGAAAAATTATTAAATAATTCTGTTCGCAAAATTTTCTTTTTAAAAATAATTAAAAGCTAAAATAAAAATAATACAAGCTTTTTTTAAACAGGTAAAACTTGCTTAAAGCCTTTATGTCTAATGCATTATAAAGGTTTTCATATTGATAAGGCAAATATTTTTATTGATATAATATTTATAAGATAAATAAGGTAATATTTGCAGATTATTTGTTACATTGTTATATATACGTATATAGACAAGAACGGTAATGTTCAAAATTTATGTAACTTTGATAAAAGGTTTTGATCCATTTAAAATGTTGACTATATATATATATATATATTCACACACTTTTATATATATAATATTTACCAACTCTTGTTGTGATTAACCATGATAAACTAATTTAATAGTATTAGTGCTACTTTCTAATGAGACCATACAGTGCATTATAAGGCATAATTAATCCATTGTTATAATGTATTATATATATAAAGTGTAAAAAACTAATAAAAAAGACAACAAAACTATACTCTAAACAATGCTGGGTTGTTTGAACCCAAATTTGGGTAAAATATGGACAAACCCAAATGTTGGGTTAAAAATGTAATTTCCCATTTTAACCCAACTTTAACTTTCACTTTCAAATGTAAATTTTTTTTTATTGTATTTTTAACCCAACATTTGGGTTTGTCCATATTTGACCCAAATTTGGGTTGAAACAACCCAGCATTTAAGAAAAATGAGGGGAAGAAACATTTCAAAACATTAATAAATATTGTAAAACTGTATGAATGATAGTAAATGAACACGGTATCCCTTTAATAGCTTCCGTCCTCGTCTCGAGCACATCCGTGGAGGAAACCCCGGCTGCTAAACCTCATTACGACTGAAGCTTTACAAACACACACTCGGTGGAGATAGGTAAAGACACACTTCAGATCTAAAGGCATCCGATGGGAATAAAGGCCTCGGGAGAGTCTGGGTACGTGACTAGAATGATGACATCACCAGCTTAACACATCGCCATGGCGACGGGAAAGTTTGTCTTATGTGTCTTTGACAAGGACTTTCTCATTTATTTCTGTAGACTCAGACAAACATTAGTCCGGATTTTAACGTGTTATTGAGTGCCTCCACTTTAAATAAAAGTGGTTTTAGTTTGAAGTTTAAACAGGCCTTGCATTCAGTCAGACATCTTTATCTCTTTCTGCCATGAAGAAACGCATAAGTTTGACACAAACATGTTTTCTGAAGTCTAACTCATCCTGTCTACCAGAAGGACAGTTTTATGCATCACTCATCAACGCTTAGAGAAAACAGTAACAATTTACAATTAGTTAACATGACCTATACAGCATTTATTCATCTTTGTTCGTGTTAATTTCAACATTTACTAATACTTTATTAAAATATTGTTAACATTAGAAAATTAACTAACATGAACAAACAATGAACAGTTGTATTTTTTATTAAGTAACGTTAACAAAGATTAACGAATACAGTAACAAATGTTTTGCTCAGGGTTAATTAGTTAATACTCATGAACATAAATCTTAGGCTACTGCTCCAAATTTTATTTTATTTATTGATTTTTATTTTAACCAGACCACACAGCTAAACAATGACTTCTTCACGAGTTTGGACAAATGCAACATAAATAAGACATTTCCTTCTTCTTCTTTATGATTTATATACGTTTGACCTTCATACGGATGATTTATATATGTTTGACCTTAATACAGACGATCTATATATGTTTGACCTTCATACGTACGATTTATATACGTTTGACCTTCATACAGATGATTTATATGCGTTTGACCTTCGTAAGAATGATTTATGCATGTTTGACCTTCAACAGATGATTTATTTACGTTTGACCTTTGTACGGATGATTTATATACGTTTGACCTTTAATCGGATGATTTATGTACGTTTGACCTTCAAATAGATGATTTATATACGTTTGACCTTTAAACAGATAATTTGTATAGTACATTTGACCTTCAAACATATGATTTATATACATTTGACCTTCAACAGATGATTTATTTACGTTTGACCTTTGTACGGATGATTTATATACGTTTGACCTTCAATCGGATGATTTATGTACGTTTGACCTTCAAATAGATGATTTATATACGTTTGACCTTTAAACAGATAATTTGTATAGTACATTTGACCTTCAAACATATGATTTATATACATTTGACCTTTAACAGATGATTTATATATGTTTGACCTTCAAAAACAAGTATATTTACTTAATTTATATTTGGCAGTTTTTGCACGCATGTTTTTGAAGTAAATTTCACATATGGAATTAAGTTCACTCTACTTAACTAAGCTAAGTGAATGTAACAGAAAATAAGTCATTTTAACTTGGTTAGTAAAACCTCAAATCTGGAACACAACTTGTTTAGATTTATGGCTTTGATTTTGAGTAAAACGTGATTTTGAATTTTCATTTTTTTTAAATTGGGGGGCATTTTTTCATTACAATACTTTCACTCTTTTCACTTCAGCAATAATCTGCCGAGTGTCGTGTTTGAAAAGAGATCAAACTTTAGTCTCAATGCGTTCAAGATTTACCACAGTTTAGAAGTCTATACTCAAAAAGTGAATAAATGGACAGTGTCAATATAATATAAAACAAATCACCCAAAAATACAAAATATGAAATGAAAAACATTAAAATATAGTCCATTCATTTCATTGACAAAAAGAAAATTCCCCAAGAGCACGAAAGTTAAATTTAGGCCTTTTCTCATAGCGTGTCGTGTGTGTGTGTGTGTGTGTGTGTGTGTGTGTTATATCAGCGCACTGAGGGATCAGGATGTGAGACGAACAAAACAAAATTCCTCACATTTTTTAGACAGAGAATTTTTAATGAATTCTACAGAGAAACTTTCCAATAACGACAGAAACAGACACACAGGAGCAGAGAGGCACCATAACATAATGAAGATCCATCACACACACACACACACACACACAGAGAGAGAGAGAGAGAGAGAGATCTGCAGAGAGAGAGAGGCCCTGTGATTCCCACATCTCACCACTAGCTGTCTCTGTCAGACCGCTGATCATATATTTACAGTCGGATCAATTTATTACAGTCAAACTAACCAGCCACTAAAACTTAAAAAAAAAAATAATAATAATATTATTATTATTATGCCTAATGAGTATTAGCCTATATATTCACATTAACATTTCCTGCCAGGGAATGAAACTAACAAAAATAGAAATAAAAAATAGAAATAGAAAAAATTACATAAAACCCAGTGCTTTCAAGGCATTACATTTTTTCAGCGCATTTTTGTTTGTTCCAAAAGATTTACATATAAAGTCATTTTTAAAATGTGAAAAAGTTGGTTTGCATTGAGATCACCTCTTTGTATATCGTATTTTCCTAATAAAATAAATAACTGTCTAATGTGCTGTTCTTTTCTATCTATGCCACACACATTACAATATAATATCAATGATAAACATATATCAGACAGACAGACACTACGACAGACGGACGGACGGACGGACGGACGGACGGACGGACGGACGGACGGACGGACGGACGGACGGACGGACAGACAGACAGACAGACAGACAGACAGACAGACAGACAGACAGACAGACAGACAGACAGACAGACAGATAGATAGATAGATAGATAGATAGATAGATAGATAGATAGATAGATAGATAGATAGATAGATAGATAGGATATGACATTCTCCACAGCTGTATATAGATCAGCTCTCAGTGTGTGTGTGTGTGTGTGTGTGTGTGTTAGAGATCATGAGAAACTCACAATGAACATCTAAACACACGAGAGACGAATCCCTGAATCCTGAAATAAAGATAAAATCCCTGCAGACGTGTTTGGAAACAGATGAAAGAAAGTCTGTGTAGACAATCATACACATAATAACTCAATGTATCTGAAAATGTTTACAAATATTAAAAAATGAGTAGCTATTATTTTGTTTTAGTATATTGTGTAAACAGAAATGAAGGCATAAGGTGAAGGAGCATGGCTTGCTTTATACCAAACTAAAAATAAATGACAATTAAATAAAAAAGTAAGTAAATGGAAATAAAGGGGGAAAAGCAAAGAAATAAAAAGAAAATAGAAAAAAAAGTAAGCGAAAAATAATATAAAATTGGAAGACAAAAAAGAAAAAATAATCAATAAAAGAAACAAAGAAAAAAGGAACAAAAAAACGAAAAGCAAATAAATAAACAGAGAAAAACCAAAACAGAATTAATTGCATTATGTGAATGATGTGCCATAGATGTAAACAACAGGTTGTTGAAATCAGTTAATTTTAAATGCGTTACGTCATGTTATGCCTTTAAATCAATCAACGTTGCAGTACGATATATATATATATATATATATATATATATATATGAAGAGTTCAGATGCAAAAGCCTCTAAGTGCCATTTGAAATTTTCTTCTAGAATGATCATTTTTATCAAGCTTGTATATTTAAGTTCTGTGATTTCACTTAAATGGCAATGATAATTACCTGTTAATTGTTATTTAAGTGAAATTACTGAACTTAAATATACAAGTTTGATAAAAATCATCATTCAAGAAGAAAATTTCAAATGGCATTTAGAGGCTTTTGCATCTGAACTCTTCATATACACTTGAATTTGACTTTAAATAAAAACACTTGCTGTTGCAGTTGTTTTATACCAAGCTAAAAATAAAATGCATTTTAATCTGCATAGCCAGAAAACAAAATTATTATTTTTTTTTAGAATGTTGTGCGAACAGTGATTTGGTATGTTTAAAAAAAGTTAAATGTCCAGTTTTCACCGACATCGAGTAAAGTACAAGAAAGCGGTGACGTCATGCTCGTTACGTGTTCAGTCTACGGGCGCGAAGTGTTTCTGCACACGGGGACATCGCCATCTATTGGCCTGGCAGCAGAATACAGACATTAACCGTTTGAAAACTTGAACTTAGAAACCCGTTTTCAAAAGTTTGTTTCCATTCGCCCAAAACACCATTATCGTGTAAACAAATGGTCAAAGCGGACAAAAAAAAGTTGTCTTGTAAACATACCCTCAGGCAATATTTCCCGCGCAAACTTCAGGCTTTATCACTCCGGAGCGGATAAAAGACTGAAAGCCCTAATCTCTAGAGAATAACCTGACTTACCTCTGCGATGGATCTGAAATATTAATGCCTCAAAAGTAGCAGTAAAACACTGAGCATCTCCATTAGTGTGTGTGAGGGAAGAACAACATGACATCTCCTTCAAACACACTTCCTGTCTACATCATAAAACTGACAGTTTAGTCAAACATCACAGATACAACACGATCTCAGCAGTTATGTTTCGGCGAATTGGTGGTGAATTTAGGAAACTATTGCATTCATAGACAGCTTAATTTAAAAATTAATAAATAAATAAAATAAAATTAATCTGTTCGAAATATTCCCTATATTATTAAACAGACATTTTTCTTCCCCAATATCCGCTTATAATTGTAAAGTTTGTGCTATAATGTCGTTTTTGTCCAGCACGTTCACACTGATCAAACTGGACTCAGAGCTGCATTAAGATCAGGTGTGGAAGCCGAAGAGATGAGACACGAGGAGCTGTGCTGCAGCTTTAAACATCTATCTGTCATCAGAGGAGGATCAGTTTGCTTATCAGTGTGTCTGTGTGTGTGTGTGTATGTGTGTGTGGCGTTGCCATAGTAACACTGTTTACAGCCTGGTGTTCTAAAAATGGCACTGTGATGATGGCAGAGGGATGTTGGGTAATGTGAACGATGAAGAAATGTCATGTCCTCTTCACGATCAACACTCATAAAACAACCTGATTCTGAAGTAATCGGATAACACAAACTGACTGATGTCACAAATAAAAGTAGGCTAATTAGTTAATATATTAGATTTAGTCTTAAAAACAGGGATTTCACTCTTTTAGATCTCATCCTAACACTTAAAAGACTTCTATCTTCTATAACGATAGATTTATGCACCGCGGTCAGAAATTATGGATTTTGTTATATTTTAATGCACTATATTTTGGTTCGATGTGTTTTATTTAATATTTTGTTTATTGTATTTCATGCTACTAAATTATATTATTGCAGTAGTTACAAAGCATTTGTTCACTTTTAGAGCACAGGCCTGAAAATTTACTTTCCAACTTAATGCTGAGATGTTATGAAGTCCACAAAAAAACAGTGCAGTTTATTTACAAATCAACACGTGATCAATCATAAAATTGCATGAAACTCAAAACTTAACATAACATGGACTTACTATTAGTGGATACAGGAAACAACTCTTGACAAGAACACATGCCGGCATACACAGGACTAGACAAGGGACACCTGTGAGCAATGAACCAATTAATCAATGACAACACAGAACACATGGCAGGATCACATGACTAGAACAGAGATCACATGACAGACATGAAACCAAAACGTGATAAATGCTTCGGATCTCTCAGACTGAAGTTCGATCTCTTTTTAAAGACGAAGCTTGCAGATTATTGCAGAAGTGAAAAAAGTTTTAAAAAGTGATTTACAAAAACGAAAAAGACATTAGAAAATGTAAACCCAGACAGCAAACTGACATTGAATCTACGTGGAAACAACGTCTCTCATGACATCGAAACAACGTTGATCTGACATTGTTTTGCTCATTGAATTAACGTTGAACCAACGTCAGACGCGTCATTCTTCAAAGCTAAATGAAAATCGAAAATTGGTTTGCTTTCATAACGTTGAAACGTTGATTTCATGTTGATTTTCCGTTAGTTTTGAAAGACGTTGGTTCAATGTTAATTCGATGAGCAAAACAATGCCAGATCAACGTTGTTTCGATGTCATGTTTCCACGTTGATTCAATGTCAGTTTGCTATCTGGGAAGAATTTACGTTTATTGATATGAAAAATGCATAAAAACACTATTTACATTTTGTTTATGTTCTAAAACATGTTTAGCTCTAAAAATGTGAGAAAATCAAGGCCATAAATTTAAACAAGTTTCCAAATTTGACATATCTCAAATGAGCCTTCTGTAATATTTTGTCAGGGGGGCTGCAGTACCAAACGCTTCCACTAGAGGAAACACATTTCTGCGATGATCACGAGAGGGACTTGTGTTGTGTTTAGGGCCATTTAACCATTTTTGGAACCACACTGTAAAAATGAATACGCTTTCTCTAATCAATAAAATTGTGGCAACAGATTACAAGCAATTTTATTTATTAAATTGAACAAATTAGAATTGAGTAATAGTTAATAAAATTAATATTCTAATTAATTTTAATTTGTACAATTTAAATAATAATATTGCTTGTAATATGTTTCCACAATTTTATTGATTAGATAAAGCATTTTTTCAGTGCATGTCTATGATTTTTTATTTAATTTTATTTTTTCACATAGCACATGCTAAAGCCTTACGTTTCGAACCGTTCCGGTGAAGTAAACAACTCTAAAAAGATAAAGAGCTGCGACTGAGAACATCTCCTGACTGGAAGCTTCATGTTTGTCCGACTGCAGGAAAGACACGGACTTCAAAAGGCCTCCACTTCTCTCATGTTCTCCTCTCGAAGTGTAAAGGAGCTGTGTTATTCTCCTTCCCCCTCAGTGGAGATGAGTCTCGAGCGGAAGAAGTGTGTGAATGACAGAATGCGGTTGTTTGAGGAAAGTGACTGTGATGCAGAAACAGAAACAGGCTGTTTGCTTACAGTGCGAGCGAAGGAAAGATGCTTGTCTAATGCCATACACAATACATTATACTTCAAGCTTTTATACAAGCTCTGGGTGTTGCCGAGGCAACCAGCGGGAGAGGAAATTAAACAAGAGGAACGTCATGTGTGTGTGTGTGTGTGCACAGTCAAACCAAAAAAAGATCCAGACACCAGATATCATTTTTTGATATGTTTTCACTCGTTTTGGGAAGAATACTATAGTTCATTTATGTGACGAGAGCAAAATAGACATATAGACATATAAAATAGACATATATATGTTTAGTCAAGTAAAAATACCCCAAAACATACCCCAACATCTTTCAAACCCCAACATTACCCCCTTTAAAATTTCTAAAAATGAAATGCGTTATTCTGCTGGTTAAAATATTTTCAGAGCTCTTGAATCTCAAACAATTTTGAAAACCACCCTTTTTAGTGGTGCTAGTGGTTAAACACGTCATTTGTAACAGGGTGATGACATGAGAAATCTTATTTTCTTTGATCTTTTGACATATAAGTTTTTTTTTTTGACATTTATAAGTTTCAGAGCTTGAAACGTCGGAGCCCGTTCTCATCCCAAAGCACCATATAGGACGCTTTTGCAAAAGCGTAAATATCCAACGCACATGGCACCCTTTAACGTCTAATGAGACGCAGATATATTTGGGCAGAAGCCGCCCCCTAGTGGTCTAACCCTTACCCCACACCATACCTAAACTTAACCATAACCGAAGCGTCTCATTAGACGTTAAAGGGTGTCATGTGCGTCGGATATTTACGCTTTTGCAAAAGCGTCCTATATGGCGCTTTGGGATGAGAATGTGTTGAAACAAAGCATTTATTTATGGTAATTAAGCTCCAAAAAACGGCTTATTTTGATATTGACGGATTTGTGACAAACACATTTGCATATGCCCGCCTCCAGAGCAAGACATCGATTAATAGCTATACATCATCACATCATAGGCTCCGCCCACTGGTGTTCAATCACATTCACCCAAAATCAGAACGAAAGTCGTATGGGGTTGAACAACATGACGGAGAGTAATTACTGACAGAGTTTTCATTTCGGGGTGATCTGTCAGTTTAACGGCTGATATTTGCCGACACTGGAAGAAACAGAAGTTATTATAATGACTGATGCTGTCTACACTGATACACATGTGTCTCCAGTTTCAGTTTCGAGGAGAGAAAGTACATTCGTCCAGTTTAACCCTCTGGGGTTGTTCGGCCCAAATGGACCCGAAGAATTTAATTTTTTTTTTTTTTAAATCACAGCTTCCTCGGGAATGGTCCGAAATTTGGTGACTTTGTTGGTATTTGGTATATGAACACCCAAAAAAATTGGGGACAGGATGTGAATAGTCTAAGTGGTTGTAAAAAAAATAGTCACACTTGGGGTGTTCGGGTCCAAATGGACCCGCATGGAAAATGAATGGGAAATTGGCAAAAATGTGAAAATACTGAGTTTTTTTGTGCGTACAATCTACAAATCAGCCACGATCTTGAAAAAAAGCACACAACGGTGAAGGGGTGAATCTATAAAACATCAAGAGCGCAAAACAGACACATCCACACACACACACACACACACCAAAAAATTCAGATTATACATGTGTTTTGCATTTTTTAAATGCTCAGTTTGTCCACCAGATGGCATCCATCTTATCTCAAAAATTGCTTTTATGAGGCCTAGGCTTGACTCTAAAATGAAATACAGCTTTAGAAAAAATAAAAAATATATATATTTTTTTAAATATTTTTTTCTATTATGTTCAATGGGAGGAAATTTTGTCATTATTATTGCATTAATACTAATTATAATTTTTTTTTTCTCAAAACACCAAAAAAGATAAGAAAAAATATTATAAAAAACGAGTAAAAAAAATCATGATTTTTTTTTTTTTAAATATGAATCCCGCCCTTTGGGTCTATTTGGACCCGAACACCCGGAGTGTGACTCTGAAACGAACAACCCCAGAGGGTTAAACAGACTTCAGAAGATCCCACACTCTAAAAAATGCTGGGTTGTTTCAACCAAAATTTGGGTAAAATATGGACCCAGCTGTTGGGTTAAATTTCTAAATAGAATTTTAAAACCAACGGTTGGGTTTGTCCATATTTGACCCAAATTTGGGTTAAAACCCCCCAGCATTTTTTAGAGTGTACTGTGAGTTTCTCATTCACCCACAGCTATTAGAGATGCACCTGATAAAGTGGCCACTACATGTAATTGCAGAATTGTTTTCCGCTGATGTTCTCAATCACAGAATTACATTTATCTTTTTTTCCATGTGTGTTCTGTGTCATTTTCCTCATTACACTCACAGCAGGGATCCTTGCAGTCATTACAGGGATTACCTCTCAGCAATGTGGAGCAATGAAGATAATAGATCATTTATCCATAGCAATAAAAATAATTCAACACAGCAAGCTCTGATATTACTTCATCATGCTTCTAATTACAGGCTTCAGTCTCTTAATTGCAATATTAATGTAATTCTGTGATATTGAGACTGTTGCATAAGCGGAAAATGAAGCAAAAGTAAACATGAGAAAGTGACAGGATGTTCATAATGAATGTTTAAGTCTCATCAGTCAATTAAAAATCTAAAACTCCTTGAAATATGATTTACTTGAGAAGAACGCTGCATTACACACTAAACCACTACATCTTTATGCAGCTCACTATAACAGTTGACTAATAAAATACAAATATTATTCATTTGAATGTGAAAATATCCTCTTAGCGCTTCGGTGGACGTGTTTGTGTTTGTGAAAGTTTACAGTGATGTTTTTCGCTTAATAATTGAACACGTTTTGAGTCCGAGAACGGTTGCACATTCAGAAATATATGTGTCTTAAAGCTTTGGCTGCGCTATAAGTGAAGTCACATCCTTTATTTATAGAGAGATAAAACAGCACACATCCCAACTCCAGCGCACACGACGACAGTGTTTCATCTCTTCCAGCGTCTGAGAGGAGAATCAGGAGTTAAGCACACTGTGTTCATCGAGACGTTCATTTCTGGCCTTAACTTTGTTAAAGTCGATGTAAATATTATGAATTTAAAGGCTTGTACAGATTAACCAAAATGCTGCGTATTGCCTTGTCATGTGTAACTACATATTGCTCGAAATAAACAAATAAATAAATAAATAAATAAATAAAAGTTTCCTAAACACTCTATAGTTTCACTCACTTCAGAGATCCTTTTAGTAAATCGTGACCATAAATTGAGGATTCACTCGTTTTAGTAAACCATGGCCACTTTGAACTAATTCGTTCCCTTGTTTTTGTAAACCATGACCATGAATTAATAATTAGTTCTGACTACTTGACTTAAAGGGATACTGCACTTTTTTGGAAATAGGCTCATTTTACCACTCCCTCAGAGTTAATCATTTGAGTTTTACCGTTTTCGAATCCATTCAGCCAATTTTCTGATATTTAGAAGAATATCAGTAATCAGACAGTTTCTGGTCTCATTGACTTCCTTAGTATATATTTTTTTCCTACTATGGAAGTCAATGGGACCAAAAACTGTCTGGTTACTGATATTCTTCTAAATATCAGAAAATTGGCTGAATGGATTCGAAAACGGTAAAACTGAACTGATTAACTCTGAGGGAGTGGTAAAATGAGCCTATTTCCGAAAAAATAACCTAAATGAGCCTAAAAGCGTCATTTTTTTACGCGCCGCGCAGGGCCTGAAGTTAATTTTTTCGGCCACCGGCCACTGTGGCAGGTGGATTTAAAAATTCACCCGCCACAGAGACTTTTTACCAGCCTTTTTTTTTTTTTGCCTCATAAACGTAAAAAAAAAAAAAAAAAAAACAAACCCGGGAATTTCACAATATTGTTAAGAACACACATTTTAGTGCTGTCAAGTAATAATAACTCTAATAACATACATAAAAAAAAAATATTTTTATTCATTGATTTTGACAGACACACACACACACACAACATATATAGTATATACTCAACAGATAGACCTACCGCAGCTCGTAAACAAATCACACGCGGCTGTGTTGATGGCGGATTTAGTCACGTACAGGTCTTACTCTTAACAGCTTTTAGTTACAGCGTTCAGGAACGGTTAAATATGAACTAAATTAATAATGTTATTACTGATAAAATTACCGGGTACCGGACATTTTCTCACCGGTTCCCAACTCCCAACATGCACAGTTGCACACGCACACACATCTGTGCAACTGTCATTGTACTTTAACCTACAACAGCGACGCGTTACATTATCTCATCCCATCTCATCAACAGTTTAATACTCGCACACGTAGTCAGAAAAAGAGCCTCATCTTCTTTCTGATCGCATGAACGTTACGAAACAACAGTCGCTGTCATAAATCAGCCGCTCACGAACCTTGCCATTGCCGCCGATTGTTCACTTTGTATTAAAATGTCTTCTTTACTTTTCTTTTTCTCATCCTCATCTTTTTGTTGGCTGTTTGTTTTGTTTCAGCTGGCCTCTTTACCCCAGTAATGTGCCGCCACATTTTAGCTAAAGTCCACCGCAATAGCGGACTTCGTTGAAATGTAAAAATCCTAATGAATCACTCAATTCTCATTGGCTACCCGCCAATGTGGCAGGTAGATTGACAGTGTTACCCGCCAATAGCAAAATTCACCCGCATTTGGCAGGTGGTCGGGTGTTAATTTCAGGCCCTGGCGCCGCGTCAAAAACCATCCGACCAATGAGATTGCCGCTTTTGCTCACGTGTTTGGAGCATCTTGCTGAGCACACATATGCAACGGTGAAGAAGATAAACGCGTCGCCGTCTACAGTACACAGCCAGGAAGAAATAAGACGAGGAGGATGCAAGGCAAGATGAATGTAGAGCTGCTGTTCTCGAACATAAAGAACTATATGACAAACGCGACTGGGACTACAATCATCTTGATAAAACTGTAATGGAGTGGTATTGCAGAGTAAATTGGCGCCATCTAATGTCAGGGATTGAATTTGCATGTTCACTCGGCTCATCGTCAGCGAAAATCGCTTGGGTGTGAACACAAAAATCGCTGACGAATAACGCGCGCTGATATTTGTCCCGGTGTGTACAAGACTGAAGGTTGAAGAAAGACACACGCAACTTCACTCATCTGTATCGAATGAGCTTTTGAACAATGTATACAAAAAAAAAAAACATACATGTCAATATTCATGCACTCATCAGATCCAGGACCACAGTCATAAGTCTCTACTGTTTTCTAAATTATCTTTTTAACTAAATTACCACATTGTTTTAACCAAAGACATCAAATGACATTTTAAAACTCCTTTTCAAATGAGTTCTCACATAACACTAAAATGAATTATACTTTTAACAAAATTCATTGTATCAGCATAACATGAACTCACCTTTATAGTTATCAATACAATAAACCTTACAGCAAAAATATGTGCTAGTTAGTTTAAACTCAGACGACACAGCAAACACTGGCATGGCGGGACTCGAACGAGGTCTCCGGCTGCTAGCATAATGTTACACATTTCTGAGGTAGCATGAAACCGTTTAACAACATACACATACCAAGCGGCTCTTTTACTTATAAAAACAGTAACATGACGAAATATAGGTCTACTATTAACACATGTTTAAGTTTACATGACTTTGTGAGTGGCAATTACCTTAAAAAGGGGGAAAGTAACGGGAGAAGGTTGTAGAAAGACTCACGCAAATCTCGACTTCACTCGTCTCCGCGTTCCCGCTACTGGAGACCCAAGGCATTACCAACACATCGACGAATAATCGACCCATCAAAGAAGGATCAACATTATCTGCATTCCACTTCTTACTATTATTAGTTGACTAGTTTTAAACAGTAACCAAAACGTAAAACACATTAATATAACAGATTATTGTAAATTAAATGTCCTGAAAATGGAATATTATAGCACTGTAATAGTTTTCAAAAGTATTAACTTATCAAATAGATTAGGCTACTTTGTATTATTAAATTGAGTTAGGAACTATACTCTCACATCACTTGTCACAGCAGCAGAACACAGCGTTTGGGGGATCGTTCTGACAACGTTGTAGTCTGCATGCAAAAAACACAAAGGAATTTTTTTTACTTTTTTTTATTTTTAAAGCAAGATACTACATGTACAAAAGCATAGTTTCTGAAGTATGATAAAAAAAAGAGGAATCCAGCATACCAACAAAACCAATCGTGAATTTTGAACCTAACATTTCAGAAACTGTATAATATAAAACAATTGTCTCAATGTATATTGGGATTAATCAACGGGGGGAAATATTGTAATATCTGTCATTATCATGAACATTCCCAATGAAAAGTCATTAGCAGATCTATATGCAGATCTATATGCATATGCATAGTCAGATCTATATGCATATTTTACATATCGACATGCATCTGTGTGTCAGTCATCTGAGCGAATGCTAAAACCTTTTTTTACACCTTGTATTGTAAAATAATGCATTGTGACTGCTGAACCTTCAGGCTGTTTCACACATCATGTGTTTTCACACAACATCGCTTCTGCATCAGAGCTGCGGTTAATCGTCCTGAGGAATCATGTCAGAGAGGACAATCACATCTAGATCCTAATTATCAATCCTGACCCCCACTAACTCTACCTGGGATCTGTAGGGTTATATTCAGTCAGCATATATGAACTATATTGTTATTTATAAAGGACATGCACCATTAAAATACAATGTTTTGAGTGAGTTAGCTGACTGTGGCAAGATGGCCGCCAGTGCGGACGTCGACCTTCATTGACCAGCAGCACCGGTGAGACATCTAGCCTTTATTATGGATTATCTATGGTGAGAATACCCATATAAGAAAGAACAAGTGGTCTAGCTTTTAAGCCATTTTAAATAAAGAGGGTTTTGAGTCCAGGCTCAACTTTTATGGCTTCTTGTGGTTACTAATTGAGGAACAGTGGGTTTGCAAAGCTCAATGTAGGCCATTTATATTTCCTCAAATGTGTTGTTTGGTGTGCTGATTCACCACCGACTTTACACCAGCATCACATTTCCTTCGGTTGGAGTACATTGGTGGATTATACATATTCCCTTTTCCAACTCGTTTCTTGTTTAGCTTGGAAAGTTTTTCCTTCATAAGTGCAGATGGTTTAAATCTAAACCCAACTTTAACCAGTGGATGAATGAGGATAAACTCTTAATCTTTAAAATTAGCCAAAAACCAGTTCTCTTTTGGATACGTATAAATTTAAATTTAAAAAGCCCCTTTTGATTTACTAATCAAAAACAAAAACAATCAAAAATCAATCAAAAACTTTATTGATAAAGGCAAGCAAATTAAATGACAGATTAATCCAGCATTAGTAAAGTGAGATCTGTGTCTTTGAGAGAAATGTGTGTGTTTAGTGGAGCTTCAGTATTAGAGATCTGAACTATAAGAACAACACAAGACATGTGAGACTTTAACTGTGATTAGAAGTCATTTTTAAAGTCCCCAATCAAATATGAATGACTCGATCAGTAAAGAATCAGTATTTACAATGACAAACACTCACATTAACACTTTGAGCACTAATGAGTTCAGGAGAAAATATGTTGCTGTTTGTTCTCAGATTATGAAATAAACCACATTAAAAATAAACATACAGTAAATGCCAGCATATAAAGCCATTACACATATATGAAGATTAATAAATGACTAAAAATAGTAATCTGATAAATGACACATTAGGTTTCTGATGTGTGAATATGAGCTTGATCTCGTTCAGCTCTTCTGGATCTGATTTCATAAACCACAAGAATGACAGTAGCCACGCCCACCAGAGCAGAGAGGACCAATCGGATCACAGCTTCAGTAGGACCACAGCAGTGGACAGAGTCTGAGGAGTAAAAGCATCAAACTGAGATCTATCTATCTAAATATGTAAATAATTGGTTAAAAACAAGAATGTTTGAAGGACAGGAGAAATGATCTCTACTCACCATAGACTGAAACTCTGAAAGCTTTTACTGAGAAACTGTAATCTCCTCTCACACCAATGATCTGCAGTTTATAATCTCCAGCATGTTCAGTTGTGATGTTTGTGATGGTCAGAGATCCAGTTTGATTGTTCAGCTTCAGTCTGTCTCTGAATCTCCCGAGATAATCATCATATACAGCGATTCTGTCGTACATTACATTAATTTCAGCGATTATAATGTTTTCATCTCCAAATATCCACCGAATCCATTTATAACCCTTTATTCCAGTGAGATCAGAGTTTATAGTGAGTGATTCTCCCTCCATCACTGATATTTCAACTGGATCTACAAACAGAAACAGAGTTAGCAGAGATATTGATATTTATATTTCAAATGAACAATTTCATAAAACAAAAACAGAAAATAAACAAAATGGTGTTTAGATTAATATTGTTTTGTTTGATCAAAAAATAAAATGGAAAAATAAATATTTTCCTACCAAAGACAGCGAGAAACACTGTGCTGCTGCTCGAAGGCCACATATATTCATTTTCTCCAGCATATCGTTTATAACGTCCAGCATGTTCAGTTGTGATGTTTATGACGGTCAGAGATCCAGTTTGATTGTTCAGCTTCAGTCTGTCTCTGAATCTCCCATCAAGAACATCATCATATACTGCGATTCTGCCGGCCGTTACATTGATTTCAGCGATTAAAGTTTCAGTCTCATCATTATAATCTTTAAACCTCCACTGAATCACATCATCATCCTTTATTTCAGTGAGATCAGAGTTTAGAGTGACTGATTCTCCCTTCATCGCTGACCTCAGAGACACTGATGCTGATATCAGAAACACACACAGAACAAACAAACAGGGTTTGTCAGATTAATACTGTGAAATCACATTACAATGCTTTAGTAAATAGTTTAAAATAGTGTGAAATAAACTATATCATAAAACAAACAAAAAGAAACATAATGGTGAGTGAATTAATTTAAATGTTGTCATTAAAAACAGGTGAAACAAATGTGTTTAGCCTCACCAGAGTCACGAATTTTGATCGTTCTCTTTCTCACACCGTTGATCTGTAGAGAATATTCTCCAGCATGTTCAGTTGTGATGTTTATGATGGTCAGAGATCCAGTGTGTTTGTTCAGCTTCAGTCTGTCTCTGAATCTCCCATCAAGAACATCATCATGTACAGCGATTCTGTCGGCCGTTACATTGATTTCAGCGATTAAAGTTTCAGTCTCATCATTATAATCTTCAAACCTCCACTGAATCACATCATCATCCTTTATTTCAGTGAGATCAGAGTTTAGAGGGAGTGATTCTCCCTTCATCATAATCTTATATTCAAATTCACCAAACACACCTGAAGAACAGAGTTTTCCACAAAGCTTTAAATCACTTGATGTTGGTTTGATGAAGCTTCACTAGAATAATTTTAATTCATTTAAATGTGATATTAATAATATTCTTCGGCAACACAAAGACAAAAGATGAAAAATTAAATAGTAGAAATAGATTTATATATGGAACAAAAACTAAAAAGACACTTTAACTTTAATGTTTTAACAAGTTCTAGGTTGAATTGACTGTTGCTGTATAAACTCATGCTGTGCTTCTTTTCTGTCTTTAGTAGATTTCTTAAACGTTATTGTATTTAAAAAATCAAATAAACACACAGAAGAAGCACAGCGTGTGCAAACTATTATATCCATATATCTTTAGTAGGCAAGGCAAGTTTATTTATATAGCACATTTCATACACAATGGTAATTCAAAGTGCTTTACATAGAAGAAATTAAAATAATCAAAAGAAATCAGAATAATTAAAACAGTTTAGAATTAAAGTAGAGTAACAGTGGGCCGAACAGTGTCACAGTGCTCATTCAGTAAATGCACAGCTGAACAGAAGTGTTTTGAGTCTGGATGTGAATGTGATGCTGTAGGAGCACACCTGATCTCCTCTGGAAGCTGGTCCAGCATAATAGCTAAAGCAGACTCTCCATGCTCACAGTGAACCCTCCGTGTTTCTAGCTGATGTGATCTAATGATCTGAGCGATCTGTTGGGTTTATATTAATCTGCAATATTTTGAGAAAAGATGTCCTGATGCAGATTGCATGATCTCATGAAAGTGCGTATCTATACCATGAATTTAATTTCTCGTGCTATTTATACACCAAAAATGATTTTTGTGTGCATGTGATACACACTGTAAATCTCTTGGGTCTGATTAGGGGTGTGGAGTCATCCCAAGACGTCATATAACTGACGTCAACATCCGCCTTTTTAGGGTACGTCGGTTAGATGACGTTATCGGATCCTAACCCAACCCCAGACCTAAACCGACCCCGTCACCAAACTGACGTTAAAGGTAAAGCGTCAGCTGTGTGACGGCCCGGGATCGCCATCTAAACGACGTTTAAGGGTACCCTAAAAAGGCGGATGTTGACGTATGGTCAAAAGACTGTTACATGAGACTGTGTTAGTATTACACGGCAAAAAGTGCACATCATATACACGCCAAAACTATTTCTGTTTTATATAACAAATAAATAAACAGCCTATAAATGGCACGAGAAATGTAATGTGTGGTAAATACGCACTTTCATGAGATGGGGCGGTCCTGACCCCACTTTCTGCCTAATAACTGAGTTTAGACCTGAATTCAAACTTGCTCTCACAGTAAAATCAGCTCAATTATTTCTACATGAGAATAACAGTTACATTTAATAATCGCTGGATAATTTAACCTGTAATTTATTACATGAGAAGAGAAACAACCAAAGTTTTTATTTAAAACTCACCATCCAGACGGCAGAAACACAGACAGAAGAAAACAGTGCGAAACATCTTCAGTCCACAAATATGAAAAGACAAACTCTTCAAAACGGCTTCAGGAATAAAATGACAGATGATCTGAGGTGAAGCTGCTCTTAGTAACATGAAGTCAAACTCCACCAACATCTAAAGTAACTGTATGGGGGGCGGGGGGGGGGGGGTGTGGTATTTCAACTAATTTGCGGTAAAACTAGTCGATCACGAGTGGCTCATCTGGTAGATCTATAGATAAACTCATCTTTCAGGCATTTGATCGACCGGGTTGACACATCAGCGTGAGAAATCAGGAGTGTGGTGTGAGAGCGTGAGAATTGGCTCGATTGCTTGAGTCTCACGCTGAATGAGTGTTAATGCGGGTGACCATCTTATACTTTTATCTGATAATTCTCTGATGTTCATCACAAGTGCACCTCGACTTCCTCGAGATTATAAAATGTTCATCAGAAATCCACATGTGTGAAAAGTGTCTGAATCAACAGTTTGCTACTTTGATAAGAAAGCATCAGCTAAAGTTATTGCTCATGTAAGCATTACTGATGAAGAACAGCGGATGAATCGTCCTCATCTGTAATGTTACTGTATGGGATCATCAGCACAGAGAGAGAATTAAGGGAAGACACACACAGACTGGTTGTTTTAATTTTGTATAAATCAAGCCCTGACTACAAACACTAAATCTCTTGCATAAAAGGAGAAACCGTGTTTTATAAAAACCCGTTTTTAAACTCACCAACCGAACACAAACACAAACACAACTAAACTAATTTCAGAAACGCTTTATTCATCGGTTCTCGGGAAAGCCCTTAAATGTCTGAAAACGTTCGATTACTGCCGTAACCCGGTTCTCTGATAACAGGAAGTGAGGTATCTCACTATGGGAACGCCCCTGGGCGTGTCCGATCGCGGAAGCACCAATCACAGCACGGCTGCCAACCATGGAGTCCCGGCTCGCTGTATATAAACCAAAGCGACCTGCCGTTTCGTCATTCGTCATCAGATATCAACCTCACCAGCTCTGAGACGAAGGACATTGCTTACAAATGAACATTTGAACACCTCTCACACACACACACACACACACACACACACACACACACACACACACACACACACACACACACACACAAGAATCGATATGGTTTTAATGTGAATGATCATCTTTAAGGATTGTTTAGTATCATTTTAAAGGTCTCAGGGTGACTGGTATAGATGTCTCATTCCCAAAGAAGTAAAACAAAAGGTAATAATGTTTTTAAGAGTTTAGGAATAACTGGCACACAAAGGAATGTGTCTCTCGGCACTCCCAAAGGTGTAAATTGATGAATGCTGATTTCCACTGTTCCCAGCAGATGGTCAAACTTCTGCCCCAGTGAGTATGGACGGGGAATACAGTAAATTTCCACTAAACTCATGTTTCCATGTCAAATAAGGTCTGGATATATAAAGAAATGCTACGAGAGCTCAGGACTGCTTTCTCTGTGTCAGATCAGCCGTGAAATACTGTGTCGTTGAGATCTTAATGTCGGGTTAAAGATTTTCCTCTTTGTTCCAGAACATTGGCTTGCAACTCAAGTAAACCAGAAGTCACTTAAGAGTTCAGGGCACACACAAGGCATGAATGAAAGTACAGCGTCTGTGGGAAGACGAACACAGAAGACCTGACAGCTGGATGAACAACACACTCGACGAGCCGCTGAAATATGATCATGCCCTTTTCTGCATATTCTGAGGGAGGGTTGATGCAAATGTGTGGGTTAGTGACGTACCATAACCCAGCTGTAGTCCCAATCCAGTCGTTTTTGTAGGCGTTTACACTTCCTGATTTTAAAAGACGATATCTCTGCTTACACTGAACTTTCAGCGCTGCAACTCTGCAGATACTGTTCATGCACCAACAGCAACATTACACACTATTTAACATCAAAAAAGTCAAATCGCAGTCAACCCCCCCTTTAAAATCAACACGAGGTTTGAACATCTTCTCTTTCTTCTGCCACTGTGGTAAGTCAACTTATTCTCAGTCCCTCCAGGATTTCACGATTTTTTTTGGTGATTTTTGCGATCAAAACGACTGATTTTGTGGTGGTAATTTCCAAAAATTTGTGATTTATATATAACATTTACCATAATAGTATTCTACCCTATTGAGAAGTGTTGAGAAAATGTTGTTTGCATTGTTACGGGTCGGAAAGCTCTTTGTTCAAGAAATCCTTGTTTGACTAAGCAACGAGAAACAACATCTAAACTTGGAAAAGCATCTTCCAAATGATCCAGACATAAACACTGAACACACTCCTCCATCACAACACCCTCACAGCATCATCACCCGGAAAAGAGACTGAACATTACACATCATAAGAAGATGAAGATGACAGAGTCCAATAGTGTCACTTCACTAAAGATCTATTGTGCATCTTCTCACTCACAGATCCGGATAGCTTCACACACATTAGGATGGGAAGCGGATCCCATGACATAACACACGCGATTCACCCTGCAAACTCATGGAAAACACATATTAATGGCTACAGTCACAAATCAATGCAATGTGTAGCGCCTCTCTAGCGTGTTGAACTATAATGAGAGGTGACTATCCTGAGTTCTTTAAACTCTACAAAATAACATAAGTGAGGTTTCACTATTAAACTAATTAGTGTTTAACTTTTGTGAATTAAATGCTCTTTCCGTTTGAATCTCTAGATAAACAGTAATAGTTACACCCTTTAACTGGAAATCAAAGGCAACGTAATTATTATCCGATAAACACTTGAGTATTTAAACCAAAAAACAAATTTTGTCTTAACTTAAAATATCAAAAGAGTCAAGTAACCACAACTGTTATATAAAAGTGTAACAGATTTACTTAGAAAATATAGAAATAGTAAGAAATAGTAATTAAATCTCAATTGTAATCACGTTACTAGATCACAAAGGTATTCACATTCACACTCAACCAAAAAAGGGCCCAAGAAAATAAAATAGCCGGCAACACTTGAATTATAAATACCCCTTAAATGTTCATTGATGCAGGCCTGAATGTAGCTTGGGTACGTTGTAGCCTAAAATCAACTGGCTGCTTCACCACACGGGCCAAACAAAATAATGGTACCTTTTAATGTTATCTCACGCACACTGGATCAAAGCGTCAGCGGCAGAAGACAGATTCGCGGGGCAGAGAAGATGAGGAGAAGAGTCACATGGTCGATGATCTGGGCAAAGTCCACCAGACAGTAACGCTATCCGGCTCCGTCGGGTCTTTGATCCTCGTCGTCGATTTCACAACTCCACACGGGCTTAACTAATCGAGGTCGCTAGTCGCTAGCTTATAGAAAAGTCCATGCAAAAACACTAACCACTATATCAGCGGCTAAATTACTTCTTTTCGTCTTTGTGTGCAGAGTAAGCCACTTACACAGACCGAATTATCACCATTAAAGTCTTTCAAGAGTCCTTATCGAACACTTTGACTAAACTGGTCAATTTCAGTAACTTTTTTTCCGAGTTACTCTCCCCGCCCCAAAAACACACGCGGTTCTCCCTCTCTTCCTCCACGCTCTCTCCTTTTTTTTTTTACTTCCCCTTTGACCTCAACTGTGATTGGATACACACAAAACTGTATTTCAAATGAACATATATGAATATATTTCA
Organism: Pimephales promelas; assembly: GCF_988280905.1. NCBI lineage: Eukaryota > Metazoa > Chordata > Actinopteri > Cypriniformes > Leuciscidae > Pimephales > Pimephales promelas. The sequence continues at coordinate 40,990,595 of NC_142775.1, read as the reverse complement.
GCAGTATTATTCAAATGAACATATATGAATATATTTTAACAGTATTATTCAAATGAACATATATGAATATATTTCAACAGTATTATTCAAATGAACATATATGAATATATTTCAGCAGGGTTACACCCTCCCCCTTTTAAATGTCTGAGTGTCCTCATCAGACACTAATAAACTGACAAAGGATTCCTAAGGGCATAATAACTGATCTCTAGTGTTTTCCTATTTTAATGACTATCCCTCGGTGTACTATGGTTAAAGGCTCATCTCTTGATCTACCGGGCTCATCATAAGTAAGTCTAATAGTTGGCTTGGCAGTTCGTTTAGGTCTAGCTTCACTTCTGGGCAGCACTGTATCCTCCTGGACCTCAGATACTTCTTGCTCAGATTCCGACCCAGCTTCACTAGTCTCTTCCAGAGCTACTTCTGGATAAAACTCCTCATCCTCAGGTTCTGGTTCTGGTTCAGAGTTGTCTCCCACCTTTTCTAGGTCTGAATCATTTTCATGTTCTGTTTCAGGGTCATCTTCTAAATCAATTACTGGCCTGGCAGTATTTAGAACCCTTGGGACAGGCTCTCTCCGAGTGACACGGGGAGTGACATAATACTCCATGTCAGAGAACGAATCAGAAAACTCCTGTAACTCTTGAGTCTCTGGTGTTGAGTCCCTTTGACTTCTCTTGTGAGTGCCCGCTCTGTTTTTGGGTTTCTCAGGTGGATCAGCATCCTGGTCAGTGTGTGGCATTCTTACCAGCTGTCCAATCGGAAGAAGGTGGTCCCTGTGTATAGTCTTTGTCCCTAGTCTTCCATCCTCCCGTTTAATCTTAAACACTGGTAGATTTGGCATCTTTCCAACGACAACATATGGATCAGGACTCCACTTGCTTTCCAGTTTGTGCTTGCCTCTCAGGCCTAGATTCCGGAGCAGTACTCTATCGCCAATCTCTATAGACTGAAAGGTAACTCTGCGATCATACAACTTCTTGTTTCGCTGGTGCCTTTTGTCTGCAGCATTAGAGGCTAACTTGTAGGCTTGCTTTAAGTCCTCTTTCAGCTTGGTAACATATCGGGTGTGAGACGCCTCTTCCATGCCATCTGGGGACGTCCCAAAGCACAAGTCAACAGGAAGCCTCGCCTCTCTGCCAAACATTAAATGGTAAGGTGAGTACCCAGTGACATCACACTTGGTGCTGTTGTATGCGTGTACCAAGTGAGGAATATGTTGACTCCACGTACGTTTCTTCTCCCGGCCTAACGTACCAATCATAGAGAGCAGAGTTCGGTTGAACCTTTCTGGTTGCGGGTCTCCTTGCGGATGGTACGGTGTTGTCCGTGACTTGCGTATCCCCATCAAGGCCAACAATTCTCGGATCAAACGGCTCTCAAAATCTCTTCCTTGGTCCGAATGGATCCTCGAAGGCAGTCCATAATGTATGAAATATTTCTCAATTAGGACCTTAGCAACAACATGAGCCTTCTGGCTTTTAGTTGGGAAAGCCTGGGCGTACCTCGTGAAATGATCCGTGACCACTAACACATTACTTATGCCTTTGGAGTCAGGCTCCATGGAAAGAAAGTCCATGCACACTAAATCCATAGGCCCATGGCTTACGATCTGGTGCAACGGAGCAGCTCTCTGTATAGGACTCTTGTGAGTAACACACTCCCCACAGTTCTTGATGTATTCTTCCACTTGCATCGACATCCTAGGCCAAAAGAATCTATTTCGGATAAGGTCAACAGTTCTTTCTTGTCCAAGGTGCCCGAGGTCATCATGCATGGCCCGCATAACTATCTCACGGAACTCTCTTGGCAGAATGAGTTGACTGACCACATCTCCGGATGGTCTTTTACAGTAGCGGTACAGCAATCCATCTTTCATTGACAGCTTCCCAGCTTCTCTTTTCAATCTGGATAGCTCAGGACTCACGTTCCCCTCCTCTGGCCAGCGCCCATGCTTGATGGCTTGGATGGCCGGTCCAATGGCCTCATCCTCTTCCTGAGCCTTCCTGAGACTCTGTTCGGACATGAGTTCCAGAGACTTCAACTCCATGTGGGTGGGAAACGCATACAGATCAGGAACACAGTGAGGAGATGCTCCAAGCTGAGCTACACAGACTGGTATACTACGTGCAGACTCTGAGCTACAGACTCTCTGGCAAATAGTTTTCACTCCAGACTGAGGTATAGTCACCCAAGCACTGTCGTCCTCCTCTGGCATGTTCCTTGACAACAGGTCGGCATCAATATTCTGGCGCCCTGGGCGATACTGCACATCAAACTCATACGTCGACAAGGCAGCTAGCCAGCGATGCCCCACCGCATTGAGCTTGGCTGTGGACAGCACGTACGTAAGGGGGTTGTTATCAGTACGTACGGTGAATCTTGCCCCATACAAATAGTCATGGAATTTGTCAACTACCGCCCACTTGAGTGACAAAAATTCCAGCTGATGTATGGGGTAGTTTCTCTCTGCTGAGCTGACTTTTCTGCTAGCAAAAGCAACTGGTCTCAGGCCTTCAGGATGTTCTTGGTAAAGCACAGCACCAAGACCCTTCAAGCTGGCATCCACATGGAGGATGTATGGATGTTGTGGATTGGCAAATGCCAGGACAGGTGCATGCGTCAGACAGTGAATTATGTGATGAAACGCATCTGTACAGGATTTGTCCCATCTTTCCCCGAAAAGCTCTGATTCTTTCAAGTAAACTTTGTTCACATCTTTGGCATACTTCTTACTCTTCTGAGTTGGAGCATATCCCTTTGTGAGTTCAGTTAGTGGTCTAACAATTTCAGCATAGTTCCGAATGAATCGGCGGTAGTAACCACAAAATCCTAGGAAAGATTGTAATGTCTTCAGGTTTGTGGGCAGGGGCCATGTAGTGACAGCCTCAATCTTGGTTGGATCTGGGGCAACTCCATTTGCAGACACGATGTGCCCCAGGTACTTGACCCTTGGCAGACAGATCTGGCACTTGTCCACTGAGAGTTTCAGCCCAACTTCACCGAGACGATCTAGGACCTTAAGCAGTCTCTCTTCGTGTTCCTCGAGAGTTTTTCCAAACACGATCACGTCATCTAGGTACACCAGCACTTGCAAGAGGTTCATGTCACCTACTGCCTTTTCCATTAACCTTTGAAAGGTTGCTGGTGCCCCCGTAATGCCTTGAGGCATTCGTTCAAACTGGAAAAATCCTAACGGGCAAATGAATGCCGTCTTCTCTTTGTCCTCTTCGGACATGGCTATCTGGTAGTAGCCTGAACGCAAATCCAGTACCGAAAACCACTGACTCCCTGCCAACGCATTCAACGCATCCTCAATGCATGGGGTTGTGTACTGGTCAGGTATGGTTCGGCTATTCAACAGTCGGTAATCTATGCACATCCTAATAGCCCCAGTCTTCTTTCTGACAACAACTATAGGGGATGCGTAGGGGCTTCGCGACTCTGTTATGATCCCTGCATGCAGCAGTTCTTGTAAATGCTTTCTCACATCTTCGATATCAGCAGGGGCTAGCCGGCGTGATCGTTGACGGAAAGGCCTGGAATCAGAGAGTCGGATTCTGTGCTCTACTCCTCTTGCTAATCCCACGTCCCATTCGTGCATTGAGAAGACATGAGACTTCTGAGCCAGTTTCTTACACAATCTGTTCTTCCATTGTTCTGAGATAGGAGAATCCCCAAAGTTTATCATGCTCTCATCAAAGTCAGCAGAAACAGTCTCCTTAGGGGGAATCGTCGCAACTGAATCAATGTGGTACACACCTCCAATCACTGTTCCCACAGGTATGGAAGTTTCTCTTGAAGATGCATTTTTTAGCAGGATTCTCACACTGTTGACATCCAATGCCCCACTGGGCACAACCATGGGATGAAAAATCACATCAGCAGGTAAGACGGCAGCTGGTGAGGAGTCTATCATCAGGATTTCTTGAGCAACCGGTTTCTTCAGCTCGACTTTACACACGACCTGAGTGTCATCATCTGGAGGTAAGACCAAGGGGCCTGGACCCATCCATCGGACACGACCAGCCTCCTCCTCTAGCACTGGGACCACAGCACCCTTCAGAACAGGTTGATCCTCCTCGACACGAACCCGAAGGCCTAGTGTTCGGGTGACATCAATTCCATTATCTTTGCATTGATTCACCAGACGTCTAACATGGCTCGCATTGGTACCCACAATGACAGATGTCTTATCTTCAGACCTGGGGTTTGGACATATGAGAGCTAGGACAGTTACAGTCTGACTTGTTCCTACCACCTCAGCTGGATACTCCATGTCAACTACCACATAGCCACGGTAAGGGTAGCTAGCTCCAGACTCACTTAAACCCCACAGGGCAAGACCAGATACTGGCTGAATGGGGATATCTGACAAGTACTTCTGGTACCAAGGTTCAAAAATGATTGTCACCTGAGAGCCACTATCTAATAGAGCAGTGCAGGGTTGTCCATTTACCTTCAGCGGCACCAGGCTAGGTGGCCCAACTAACCCATCAGGAATAGGCACACCTTCAGGCATGTCAGCTGTACTTTTCTCAACGGAACAGTTAACTGCATTAGCAGTGGCATCACTTGACGGCTGGTTGTTCTTGGACAACTTCAGAGCTTGAATAAGTCTCTTGATAACTTTAGCCTGGTTTTCTGGGCTTTGGCACTTCCGTACAAAATGCCCACTCTCACCACATCGATAACAGAAGTGTTCCTCCGATACTTTGAATGACCGTTGTGGAGAGCTGGCTACTGGTTTTGAGGCATTCACAGCAGACACGGCAGCATGAGGTTCAGCCACTTTATTTGTAACTTTCTGTTGCAGGCGCTTCATTTGTTTTTTCAAAGCTGCAATCTCACTGTCCGAGCTGCACTCACTGTACCCTTCATTTGGGGGAATTTTCTCTCTGCTAACTGATGTGTCGTGGGCTGGCTTAGACACAACAGCAGCAACTAAGGCCTTAAGTTCTTTGATCTCAGACTTCAATTTCTGGATTTCAGTCTGCTTCACGTCAGCATTCTGCCTTATATTTCCCCCTTGCATGACAGGAGTAATCCTCTTTCGTGAGGCCTCATATTCCTCTTCTGTGCGTATCTCCTTTAACAGCTGGAGAAAGGTGGGGGGCTTTGCTCTCCTCTCTCTCAGACGAAGGTTAACTAACATCAGATCAGAGGATATCGCACCACGCAACAACTGGTCAAGTCTTGCTTTATCCGCACATCCAAAAGGGAGACCATCTCTCTGCACCACCCTAGTCAACGACTGCTCCAGACGTCGGAGGAAGTCAGACAGTTTCTCACTGGGTTGTTGCTGCAGTAAACGGAATGATAAATACAACTCTTCTCCTGACTCTGCTGTTCCAAAAGCATGCTCCAGTGCCTCTAAGCAGTCTTCGGGGCTCACTTCAGGATCACTGGCTCGAGCTGCTTTTACAATGTCAAGCGCTGGGCCTCTGAGACTTTCCATCAGTCTCCTCCTCTTCTCTTTGAGAGAGCATTCACACTCTTCCACCATGAGCCGTGCTTGACCCAACCAGTGATCGAACTGCTCTTCGCCAGCTGGGGTGGGCAATAACCCAGAGAAAGTTCGTAGGCGGCGATAGCTTCCAGACTCGCTTGAGGACTTGGACGTTTTGTCAAGTAAATCACTCACAGCTCGCAGTATGGCCTCTGTTGACTTGGCAGCCGCTTCATCTTCAGGGAACAATGGGTGACGATCCTCAACACGTTTACCTGGAGCTTGTTGTGGTCCGGACTGGTAACCTTGTGTACGGGCTTGTGTAACTGCATCTGCGGTGATAACAGGCCACGGACCTCCACCGTCAATAGGAAGCACTTCAAATGGAACGATTTCGCCTTTTACTACTTCCTTGCATTCACACAAGACCAAGTATCGGTTTAGTTTGCTGTTGAAAGTTCGGCCTCTGACTCGAACACGTCCCAGACACTTCACTGTTTGCATTGTCTCTTCTATTGCACTTGTGTCCACATCCTCTAGAATGAGCAACATGACTGCATGAGCCTCGTCTAATGCTTCGCCACGGCACCAACCCTTTAACTCTGTTACTAGCTCTGTCATATGTTCCATTTTATCTTATCGGTTAGCACTAACTAAAACTTCAAAATGCTAATTTTCAATGTAAAATGTACAAAAATAAACAAAAAACCCACACTAATGATCCCAGCGGTGCCTCCAATTTATGTAGCGCCTCTCTAGCGTGTTGAACTATAATGAGAGGTGACTATCCTGAGTTCTTTAAACTCTACAAAAATAACATAAGTGAGGTTTCACTATTAAACTAATTAGTGTTTAACTTTTGTGAATTAAATGCTCTTTCCGTTTGAATCTCTAGATAAACAGTAATAGTTACACCCTTTAACTGGAAATCAAAGGCAACGTAATTATTATCCGATAAACACTTGAGTATTTAAACCAAAAAACAAATTTTGTCTTAACTTAAAATATCAAAAGAGTCAAGTAACCACAACTGTTATATAAAAGTGTAACAGATTTACTTAGAAAATATAGAAATAGTAAGAAATAGTAATTAAATCTCAATTGTAATTACGTTACTAGATCACAAAGGTATTCACATTCACACTCAACCAAAAAAGGGCCCAAGAAAATAAAATAGCCGGCAACACTTGAATTATAAATACCCCTTAAATGTTCATTGATGCAGGCCTGAATGTAGCTTGGGTACGTTGTAGCCTAAAATCAACTGGCTGCTTCACCACACGGGCCAAACAAAATAATGGTACCTTTTAATGTTATCTCACGCACACTGGATCAAAGCGTCAGCGGCAGAAGACAGATTCGCGGGGCAGAGAAGATGAGGAGAAGAGTCACATGGTCGATGATCTGGGCAAAGTCCACCAGACAGTAACGCTATCCGGCTCCGTCGGGTCTTTGATCCTCGTCGTCGATTTCACAACTCCACACGGGCTTAACTAATCGAGGTCGCTAGTCGCTAGCTTATAGAAAAGTCCATGCAAAAACACTAACCACTATATCAGCGGCTAAATTACTTCTTTTCGTCTTTGTGTGCAGAGTAAGCCACTTACACAGACCGAATTATCACCATTAAAGTCTTTCAAGAGTCCTTATCGAACACTTTGACTAAACTGGTCAATTTCAGTAACTTTTTTTCCGAGTTACTCTCCCCGCCCCAAAAACACACGCGGTTCTCCCTCTCTTCCTCCACGCTCTCTCCTTTTTTTTTTTACTTCCCCTTTGACCTCAACTGTGATTGGATACACACAAAACTGTATTTCAAATGAACATATATGAATATATTTCAGCAGTATTATTCAAATGAACATATATGAATATATTTCAACAGTATTATTCAAATGAACATATATGAATATATTTCAGCAGGGTTACAAATGCATCAAAAAGCAGAGGCAGACTTGCTATTAAATGTCAGAATGTTTAAACTTTCAGATTGTTGTCAGGCCCCTGATTTCTCAACAAACCACTAATAACAGAAACATCATAACTAAAGAGATCTGAAGTGTGATCGCTTCAATCAATTACAGAATTCACAATTCAACCCTGTCATTGACTGTGACTTAGCCAACACACACACACACACACACACACACACACACACACACACACACACACACACACACACACACTTGACTTCTTGATGCCTATAATCTATTTGATTGCTTTGATTACACTGACCTCTTGCTGCATTTCCTTTGCATAATTCATACCATAACTCAAAATTCATAATTCAAAATTCAAAACTCATAATTAAAAAAATCTTTAAGAATTGTGTATTTAATATGAGACATCCTTACCATTCAGGACCTTGAGAAACATATGAGACAGATGTACCATTCACACTTGCTGACAAGAACATGGTGTCTCCAAATGTGGTTTGATAAACAAGGTTCGGGAGGAGCAGGTGCAGTTAATTAACCCAATCAGCACCAGTGGAGAGCAATCAGTAATCAATCTAGGCCAAGATCAATATCAGCAGAACCCACACTTGCTCCTTGGCAGTTTATCAGCATCCCACCTCCACCCCGTCTCCTCTCTCTTACTTCCATCTCCTCTTACCACGAGGGAGTGCTCTGGGCTCGGGTCCCTCCACCCGGACAGCACGCCGAGTACGCATAATCTTCTTTATCATAATTATATGTAGATGCGAACTCGTGAACAAAGCAGTGTGAGGCCAAGGAGAGTCCCTTCACCCACTGAGGTCAGTCCAGACACCCGCACCGCTGGAGGAGACAGGATTGGTCAAGAACGGACAGATTAGCCTTATGGGGAAGGTGTATTTAAGCAAGAACAAGTGGTCTAGCTTTTACGCCATTTTAAATAAAGAGGGTTTTGAGTCCAGGCTCAACTTTTATGGCTTCTTGTGCACTCTAAAAAGAGATGTGTTAAAAAACAACACACATCATGTGTTGATGGTATTTTGACACAAGTTGTGTAGTTTTTAACACACAATGTGTGTTAAAATGTAACTGGATAGAATTTTAATGGGTGGAGGGAAGTTTGTGTTTATGAACCTAATTAGAGGTAGTGTATTTTATATTGTATCCCATAACAAGCTCTAAAATAAATGAAACAATACATTACAATAAATAAATAAAATCTTAATTCATAAAAAACTTCAGATTAATGAGTGTTTTTGGCAGCCAATCACATCATGCCTTGGTTTCAATGTTTTTTTCAAATGCTGATTTCACTTGTTATTAATAACTAATTTATTATAACAAACAATTTATTTCTGTCAGACGTCTACAGAAACACTTATTGAGAATTACCAGGTTTTGTGTTGACGATTCATTGAATGTTTGTTTTGATGTCACCAGAATCGTGATTAGTGGCAGCTTTATTTGGGCTCTTGACCCTTCACTCTTTACCATTCGTTTCTCTGTTTGCTGTTTCTGTGTATTTATATTGCACATCTGAAACAGTTGAAATTATCTTGAGGAAAAAGATCATTAAATGATCATTTTTCAACATGATGTTTTTTAACATAGCACGAGAAGTTTAATGTTTAAGAGATAACTTATATTTGATCACTTATATTTGATTACAGATATTCAGTGTTTACATGATATTATGGTGTATGCTACCTTATGCTATAATTCTTTAAAAAAATATGTTTAGAGAAAGTTTAAAGCTGCTGCAGAAACTAGTCAAATACAGACATCAAGAATCAGCATATGACTCTCAACAATGGTGGCAAAGCATGTCTCTAGTACAAAGCTCATCCATAAGTCCCAGCATGCATTGCGGCATGAAACTTTTCGTTTGTCACCATTATTGAGATCCATACGCTGATTCTTGATATCTGTGTTTGACTGGTTTCTGCTGTAGCTTTGAACTTTTTTTGTCATTCTGCACTTTTTAATTGCTGGATGTAGTTTCACAAAACTTTCAGAACTAACAATAAATCATTAAAATAAAGCACCCCATCCATATACTCAAAAACTTGATCATAACTTGCTAATTATGACATCATCAAGAACCTTCTGATCATATTTTCTGACACTATAACAGATGTATTTTACTAAAATACAGTTACAGCAGGCAGAGAAACACTAAAACAAGAGTAAAGGGTCAAGACCCCAAATAAAGGAGCCATTAATCACGATTCTGGTGACTTGAAATAAAACTGAAATGAAACATCAAACCTCTGTTAATTCTCAATAAGAGCTTGTCTATATAGATTAATGATGTTTAAAACATCCAAATGTTCAAACAAACTCTATTAAACATCACTGGACTACATAAATACAAGTTACCAATACGTGTCAGTGTTCATCCGAACACTTTTGTAAGCACACGGGAAGTAACTCTGGCAAATACTCTCCGACTACAGTCACATGTGACGCATATCTGACACAAGTTGTGTTACTATAACACATTAGTGTGTAAAAGGTTTCAACAACACACTGCTGCTGTCTAACACATTAGTTGTGTTAAACGTAACACAAAATGTGTAATCCTTATAAACACAGAGATGTGTAAAGAAACAACACAGGTTGTGTGTTAAATTTGACACAACATGTGTTGTCCTTAAGCAAACACACTACATGTGTTAAAATCTACAAAACGGGTTAAAATCTACACAACATGTGTTAAAATCTACACAAAATGTGTTGTCCCTGAGCACACACACTACATGTGTTAAAATCTACACAGCATGTGTTAAAATCTACACAAAATGTGTTGTCCCTAAGCACACACACTTTATGTGTTAAAATCTACACAGCATGTGTCATTTTTAACATCTCTTTTTACAGGTTGTGTTATTTACAAAATCATTTTATAAGAGTGCACCAGTGTAAATAAAACTTATAAACACAATATTTTGTCAGTTGCTACATTTTAATCTAATTCAAAGTGCAAACTTAGTGAAATCACACTCCGTGTTAAGAACAATAACACACTAGTTGAGTTAAAAGTAACACAAAATGTGTTGTCCTTAACTAGACACACAGGTGTGTTAAGATATAACACAGGTTGTGTTGTTTTTAACACATTCATTTTAAGAGTGTGGTTACTAATTGAGGAACAGTGGGTTTGCAAAGCTCAATGTAGGCCATTTATATTTCCTCAAATGTGTTGTTTGGTGTGCTGATTCACCACCGACTTTACACCAGCATCACATTTCCTTCGGTTGGAGTACATTGGTGGATTATACATATTCCCTTTTCCAACTCGTTTCTTGTTTAGCTTGGAAAGTTTTTCCTTCATAAGTGCAGATGGTTTAAATCTAAACCCAACTTTAACCAGTGGATGAATGAGGATAAACTCTTAATCTTTAAAATTAGTCAAAAACCATTTTGCTTTTAGATACGTATAAATTATAAATTTTAAAAGCCCATTTTGATTTACTAATCAAAAACAAAAACAATCAAAAAATCAATCAAAAACTTTATTGATAAAGGCAAGCAAATTAAATGACAGATTAATCCAGCATTAGTAAAGTGAGATCTGTGTCTTTGAGAGAAATGTGTGTGTTTAGTGGAGCTTCAGTATTAGAGATCTGAACTATAAGAACAACACAAGACATGTGAGACTTTAACTGTGATTAGAAGTCATTTTTAAAGTCCCCAATCAAATATGAATGACTCGATCAGTAAAGAATCAGTATTTACAATGACAAACACTCACATTAACACTTTGAGCACTAATGAGTTCAGGAGAAAATATGTTGCTGTTTGTTCTCAGATTATGAAATAAACCACATTAAAAATAAACATACAGTAAATGCCAGCATATAAAGCCATTACACATATATGAAGATTAATAAATGACTAAAAATAGTAATCTGATAAATGACACATTAGGTTTCTGATGTGTGAATATGAGCTTGATCTCGTTCAGCTCTTCTGGATCTGATTTCATAAACCACAAGAATGACAGTAGCCACGCCCACCAGAGCAGAGAGGACCAATCGGATCGCAGCTTCAGTAGGACCACAGCAGTGGACAGAGTCTGAGGAGTAAAAGCATCAAACTGAGATCAGATCAGTTCATAAACGCTAATATCACAGCTGAGAGAGAAAAGAGAAATAAGAACAAATCTAATCAACAATCTTCTTTCAGTTCAATCAGTGTATGATCCATCATCTCAAACTATACAATGACTCAACAATTAATAAATATGTAAATAATTGGTTAAAAACAAGAATGTTTGAAGGACAGGAGATGATCTCTACTCACCATAGACTGAAACTCTGAAAGCTTTTACTGAGAACCTGTGATATCTCATACCAATGATCTGCAGTTTATAATCTCCAGCTTGTTCAGTTGTGATGTTTGTGATGGTCAGAGATCCAGTTTGATTGTTCAGCTTCAGTCTGTCTCTGAATCTCCCGAGATAATCATCATATACAGCGATTCTGTCGTACATTACATTAATTTCAGCGATTAAAATGTTTTCATCTCCAAATATCCACCGAATCCAAACATAATCCTTTATTTCAGTGAGATCAGAGTTTATAGTGAGTGATTCTCCCTCCATTACTGATATTTCAACTGGATCAACAAACAGAAACAGAGTTAGCAGAGATATTTATATTTATATTTCAAATGAACAATTTCATAAAACAAAAACAGAAAAGAAACAAAATGGTGTTTAGATTCATATTGTTTAGTTTGATTAAAAAATAAAATGGTAAAACAAATATTTAACCAACCAAAGACAGCAAGAAGGACTCTAATGACTGGAAACCGCATAGATTCAGTTTCTCCAGCATATTGTCTATAATCTCCAGCATGTTCAGTTGTGATGTTTATGATGGTCAGAGATCCAGTGTGATTGTTCAGCTTCAGTCTGTCTCTGAATCTCCCATCAAGAACATCATCATATACAGCGATTCTGTCGGCCGTTACATTGATTTCAGCGATTAAAGTTTCAGTCTCATCATTATAATCTTCAAACCTCCACTGAATCACATCATCATCCTTTATTTCAGTGAGATCAGAGTTTAGAGTGACTGATTCTCCCTTCATCGCTGACCTCAGAGTCACTGATCCTGATATCAGAAACACACACAGAACAAACACAAACAGGGTTTTTCAAAATAATACTGTGAAATCACATCACAATGTTTTAGTAAATAGTTTAAAATGTCAGTTTGAAATAAACAATATCATAAAACAAACAAAAAGAAACATAATGGTGAATGAATTAATTTAAATGTTGTCATTAAAAACAGGTGAAACAAATGTGTTTAGCCTCACCAAAGTAATAATCGATACCAATATAGATCGTCCTCTTTCTCACACCGTTGATCTGTAGAGAATAAAGTCCAGTCTCTTCAGTTGTGATGTTTATGACGGTCAGAGATCCAGTGTGTTTGTTCAGCTTCAGTCTGTCTCTGAATCTCCCATCAAGAACATCATCATATACAGCGATTCTGCCGGCCGTTACATTGATTTCAGCGATTACAGTTACAGTCTCATCATTATAATCTTTAAACCTCCACTGAATCACATCATCATCCTTTATTTCAGTGAGATCAGAGTTTAGAGTGACTGATTCTCCCTTCATCATCATCATCATCATATTCTTCACCAAACACACCTGAAGAACAGAGTTTTCCACAAAGCTTTAAATCACTTGATGTTGGTTTGATGAAGCTTCACTAGAATAACTTTAATTCATTTAAATGTGATATTAATAATATTCTTCGGCAACACAAAGACAAAAGATGGAAAATTAAATAGTAGAAATAGATTTATATATGGAACAAAAACTAAAAAGACACTTTAACTTTAATGTTTTAACCAGTTCTAGGTTGAATTGACTGTTGCTGTATAAACTCATGCTGTGCTTCTTTTCTGTCTTTAGTAGATTTCTTAAACATTATTGTATTTAAAAAAATCGAATAAACACACAGAAGAAGCACAGCATGTGCAAACTATTATATCCATATATCTTTAGTAGATGTTAGTAAATTTTAGCGCTGTCCTGTAACAGTGAATACATATATCAGTTAGTGGGAATTTACATGACATCTTGGGATGAGATTGTGTTAGTATTACACGGCAAAAAGTGCACATCATACACACGCCAAAACTATTTCTGTTTTATATAACAAATAAATATACAGCCTATAAATGGCAGGAGAAATGTAATTTGTGGTAAATACGCACTTTCATGAGATGGGGCGGTCCTGACCCCACTTTCTGCCTAATAACTGAGTTTAGACCTGAATTCAAACTTGCTCTCACAGTAAAATCAGCTCAATTATTTCTACATGAGAATAACAGTTACATTTAATAATCGCTGGATAATTTAACCTGTAATTTATTACATGAGAAGAGAAACAACCAAAGTAATATTTAAAACTCACCATCCAGACGGCAGAAACACAGACAGAAGAAAACAGTGCGAAACATCTTCAGTCCACAAATATGAAAAGACAAACTCTTCAAAACGGCTTCAGGAATAAAATGACAGATGATCTGAGGTGAAGCTGCTCTTAGTAACATGAAGTCAAACTCCACCAACATCTGAAGTAACTGCACATCTAGAAGTGTTAATGCATGTGACCATCTTGCGCTTTATTTCTGATAATTCACACTGAACTTTATCACAAGTGCGCCACAATTTCCTCTGAAGTGTCATGTTCATCAGAAATCCACATGTGTGAAAAGTGTCTGAATCAACAGTTTGCTACTTTGATAAGAAAGCATCAGCTAAAGTTATTGCTCATGTAATCATTACTGATGAAGAACAGCGGATGAATCGTCCTCATCTGTAATGTTACTGTATGGGATCATCAGCACAGAGAGAGAATTAAGGGAAGACACACACAGACTGGTTGTTTTAATGTAAATCATACGCTCACATTGCCAATGAGTTCATTGTGACGGGACAATCAGTCTGGAGTGGGACACGCTTTGTGTTTCTACAGTCACTCTGTGCTAAAGCTTTCAGTTTAACTCACGAAGGACATTTAGGCGTGATGGACACCAGAGCGAATCTTCAAAGTCCTTGTCCAGCTTTATATGAGGAGCACTGCTGAAATTTGCTCAAATATACACTAAATATACAATAAATGTCATGAAACACGGAGAGACTCTTGAACCCTTATTGATTAAGACAAATACATGACAAGTGGACAGCAGTTGTCAACTTAAAAATTGTAAAAAAAAAAAAAAAAGATTTCCTGAACAGAAACAGTGTCTGTCACTGTGTGAAAGCTGTTAAAAAAAGTGTTAAATTCACAGTTGAAAACGGCAGCTGCGGTTGCCAGAATTTTACTGTAAAAAAATGCAGTAGCAACATTTTAGGTTTTATTGACTTAACTAAAATTAAAAAACATATGTTTTTCAATTACATATAGGTTTTATGTTACATTTAAAGTTGTTTAATTACAATATTTCATTTAGTAAATGTCATGTGTGTGTGACCATGATGGTGTTTAATGTGTGTGTGAATGACACTGTCCAGCTTCTATATATAGGCTATGTGCACAACCGTAGTTTCGAACTTCCGGTCTACGATTGGTCATCCGCATCCACTAATAAACAAACAAGATGAGTGCTGCTGTTATACGGATAAAACAGTTCTTAAACACATCTAAGTTTCTAAGAACTGTAGTGGATCTAACCTCCGTTTCACACCCGTTTGCAGTGTGTGTTGCGGTGCAGGAGCGTGCTGTTAGTGCGTTCACATATTATGATGCGTTTGCACAGTGAACAACTGATCCGCGGCTGTACAACAAACACATTAATATTTTTATTTAAAGTCCAGAAGTTATGCTGCAACTTATTTTTAAAAACAATGCACGTTTAAACACAATTTAAACAATGTAAGTTACTCCATGCATTAAGTTGCTCAAGCAAGTGGTCAAATTTTTCCTTGATTAAATGTGCATTTATGGTGAGATTACTACATTTTATTTAATTAAACGCATTTATGGTGAAATTACTACATTTTCAGGTCAATCATTTTGACCACCAGCGTTTGCAGCACAGCAGAAATAGATTCAGTGTGGAAACGATCGCTGTGCTGCTGTTATCAGTGAAAAGTGAAAGCCCTAACCTGTTTACATGGTGCGTTAGGAGACTGGCACTTGCTCTGCTTCAAGTCGCCAACAGCCATTTGAGCTTCTACTGCTTCCTGATAAACACCAACCTTCGTGCGCAGTGGCTGCACAAAATAGACATTTTGATCGACGCGCAAAAAATAATAAAAATATTAAGTATGTGTTTGTTGTACAGCCGCGGATCAGTTATTCACTGCGCAAACGCATCATAATATGTGAACGCACTAACAGCACGCTCCTGCACCGCAACACACACTGCAAACGGGCAGAGGTGGAAAGAGTACTGAAAATTTGTACTCAAGTACAAGTACAAGTAGTTGCTAAAATAATACTCGATTACAAGCGAAAGTACTGGTGTTAAAAATGTACTTAAGTAAAAGTACAAAGTACCCCTCTCAAAAACTACTCACGTACTAATTACTTTTTAGCCTGTGATATTTATTTACTTTTATGGAAACCAAATTATAAAAATGGTCTAATATGATTATTATTATTAATAAATTATAATGCAAAATAAATAAGCTTATTGGGTTATTTTATTTATAAACTTCTTTTTTCTTTTTCCCCCCAAAAGTACCCTACTAATATTTCAAAAGTTTCAAAAGTTATCAGCATTTAGCACTGACACAAATGTGCCATCTAGACAGACTGTCAATTAGTGCAGTTACACTGTTATGCCAGTGGGTCATGGCCGGCAAGATACTGTTTTTATGAAAGAGTCATTATTGAACTCTTCATTCTAAGCTTAAAACACTGATTCAATATTAATAAAACAATGTGTTGACAATGACATACAATCTAACTTTTTAATCTAAGTTTACAATGCTAAATCTTTATTACGGTATATGTGCTTGTCACTGAGTAACGCTGAAGCTCATGTTTCAAGTGATGTTTTTAGTCAAATTATCGTGAGGTCTACCCAACTTTAAAAACGAAAACAACTGAACTATCACATAAATGTACCATAATGTATTTTCTGAGATTAGAGGCTGAAGTCTTGTAAGCCAAAATCACTGCAGAAACAAAGTTTCTATAAAACGCACGCTGTCTCCTTTCCTTCCTCTGTATAAGAACAACTCCTCCATGTGGGGTCATGGGCACTCGTCATCTGGTATTTCTTCGGAATTTTCAATGAATTCAGCGTCTCGAACGGCAAAGTTCTTTGATAACATTAAAATACACACTGAAGGACGTGTGAGGACGAATAGCTCTCCAGAAACCGGGATATTTTCCCAGTCCAAATACAAGGGTTTTTATTGGCCCGCCCACGATCAGTTATTTCCATTGGATACCCAAATGCTGGTCAAAGATTTGAATAATTGTTAAATTCAAATTTTACAAGTACTTTGTAATTAATGGGTTTTTTAAAGTAGTGAAGTACATTACTTAACTTAATTTGTACTCAAGTACAAGGAAAATTACAGACTTAAAAATGTACTCATAAAAGTACAAGTACACAAAAAAACTACTTAATTACAGTAATCTGAGTAGTTGTAATTCGTTACTTCCACCTCTGCAAACGGGTGTGAAACGGAGGTTAGATCCACTACAGTTCTTACTTAGATGTGTTTAAGAACTGTTTTTTTCGTACAACAGCAGCACTCATCTTGTTTGTTTATTAGTGGATGCGGGTGACCAATCGTAGACCGGAAACTGATACGCCAACTTCTGACAAAAGCGGAAGTTCGAAACTACGGTTGTGCACATAGCCCATTAATATTAACATTCTTGTGGAAAAGCTGATCGTGATGAGATGTGATTGGTCATGTGACTCTCATCTCCGCTGTGATTGGTGGTTATCAGTTACAATAGAACAAAACAGATATGAGTACTTTAATAGGTCGGTAAATGAACACCATCTTTTTAGATTTGGAAAATATATTGTTTTACTGTATTTGTTCTTGTTCCAGAAGCGGTTTGACTTTATTCACAGAAGAAAAGAGGCGTAATTTTAACGCAGAAGGTCTTTTATTCTGCTATCCTGCAGCTGATGGAGGGATAGAGACCTGACCTGATCTTCATTACCGCCTCAAACTCTCACATCACGACAGCTCCAGCTCACTTTAATGACCAAGAATATATAAAGGCCGTTCTCTGTCCAGCGCTCTACTATATCAGTCTCTCTACTAGTCTAATTACCCTCGTCACAGGGCAAAGGTCACCGCTGGCAGGATTTAATGACCCTCGCTCTGTTATTCGGTTTTGATATTTCA
>NC_142775.1:40580352-40682852 GCF_988280905.1 Pimephales promelas | reverse complement strand
TAATGGTGTGGGGATGTTTTCTTGGCACACTTTAGGCCCCTTAGTGCCAATTGGCCATCGTTTAAATGCCACAGCCTACCTGAGCATTGTTCCTGACCATGTCCATCCCTTTATGGCCACCATGTCCCCATCCTCTGATGGCTACTTCCAGCAGGATAATGCACCATGTCACAAAGCTGGAATCATCTCAAATTGGTTTCTTGAACATGTCAATGAGTTGACTGTACTAAAATGGCCGCCACAGTCACCAGAGCTCAACCCAATAGAGCAGCTTTGGGATGTGGTGGAACGGGAGCTTCGTGCCCTGGATGTGCATCCATACAATGTTTACTGTATTTATTTTGCTTCAAATCAGACACGTGATATTTGACCTCTGTCTAATTATTTTACATGCATGATTGTGGTTGGTTGTATTTTGTACTTTACCCCTGATCTAATGTGTTGCAGTTGATAAATCATACAGGTATTCATCTCTATTTTTCCTTTAATGTCTGAATGTGTGTTAATTAAACTCCTGCATAAGATGCTTTTTATTCCTCCCTGTAGATCTGAGCAGGTCTTTCATTTCCCATATTTATTGCTCTCAGGGGGGACATAATGGTCGCGTTGAATATTGCAGTCGGACACGTCACAAATAATAACTCTCCTTTTAAATATTCAGCAAACGTTACGGCAAGTCTCCCTCTGCAGAAGCGTCTCTTTAATAATGACTTGGGAGGATGAATTTCCAATTTAAAGCACGACTGGCCATGCTAATGATACTTTACATCGTTCTGACTTTTAATTGTGCGCAGCAAAACTATAAGAAGTGATTCTTCTTTCTCACAGTATTTCGTTAAAACTGCTCATATCGTGAGAAATCGTTTGCTTGATCTTTTAAATGAAAAGACTGCAGATTAAAACTTTCTAAATTTAGAAACAAAACGGCTTCACGTTTAAAAATGCAGATTAGCATAACCTAAATTAGACCATCTAATGAACGTCCCCTCACACTGTTAAAACGGGAACGAATATCTCATGCACTTTTTCATCCAAATGAATGTTGGTCAGGTTCCTCTTTCTGTTTAATGCGTGAGAAGTGTTGAAAGAGCAGATCTTGCATTCATTTATCAGCTCTTCTGTCCTCTTTTTGTTCACTGGAAGCCAGAAATCCATTCGGCTTTATGATGATACAAGGAATCTGCAATGCTTTCCTTATTGGCCAGCAAATGAACTCCCGAGGGCCTGTGTTCGGTCTAGAACTGCTTATGTTGCACTAAATTTGATGGAGAGATTTAGTATTTGTATGTGTGTGGAGTGAGTAAAAGTAGGGATAAACACACACAGCGCAAACATGCATGTTTTAATAGACACTAAAACGTTCGATTGATGCAATATATAGTTGTATAAAGGTTTTATTTTAGATGCTGTTGTTGATAATGTGTTTCGTGTCTTTGCAAACATGCACTACAATCACACTTTATATGAATACCTAAGTAGATCGTGTCTATTTAGAAACAATAAAATAGCCTACAGTAACGTGATATGAGGCTATTGGCTTTTTAAATAACTAAACTGATCGTCATGGTTTTACAGGTGAAACACGAAAAATTAGAATATTGTGCAAAAGTTCATTTATTTCAGTAATTCAACTTAAAATGTAAAACTAATATAATCCATAATGATCAAAATTAGAACAAATAAAGGCTTGAAATATCTCACTTTGCATGTGAGTCTATAATATATTTGTTTCATCTTTTAAGTTGAATTACTTGAAATAAACGAACTTTTGCATGACATTCTAATTTTTCAAGTTTCACCAGTAACCTAGGCTATAGCAAAATATTTTAAATATTCCTTGTAAAATTGCGTACTCTGTGTCTGTACGTCACTAAACCATAAAGACAAACTTAAAGTCACTAAATAAAAATGGACAATTCTTGTAGGATTATTTATCCGGGCACATCATTATTGTGTTAAATTCATGTGCTTCATAATCTTGAATCAGAATGTCTCTTGCAAATCTCTTCTGTCTTCAGAACCTGTTAACCAAATGAAATCCACCAATAGCAAACCACAATCCAATCAATTCCCCACAGACAAAATCAAGCCCCGCCCACATTTGTTATTGTTCTAGAAGCGTTTTACTCGGATTATCGGACACTATGTCGATCGTAGCTGGTCATATTGTTGTTGCCTGTGTCTGACGCGATTTAACTTCTCCCCAGTTTTTCCATGAAAACAGGAAAGCTGTGAAGTGATAAATTAGGTTGTTTCTTCGTTGGGTTGACATAAATA
The DNA here is from genome assembly GCF_988280905.1 of Pimephales promelas. NCBI lineage: Eukaryota > Metazoa > Chordata > Actinopteri > Cypriniformes > Leuciscidae > Pimephales > Pimephales promelas. Next base: position 40,680,575 of record NC_142775.1, on the reverse strand, counting down.
TCATAAAAAGGTAACGTTAAGCAACAGGCATATTTGTTTATATTTGTGCTAGCGCTAAACGCTTTCACCGGAAAAAAGTTTACATACTTCCGGTCTCGGTCGCCATCTTGTGAAATAGGCCTCGTTTTGTTTTTTTCTTGGCTCCTTATCATTTCTTTCTTTTTTTTTTAAATTGGAATACCGTGGTATATAGGCTATTTTTTCAATAAATTATTGATTTAGTGTTACTAGCCCGTCATCATCATCATCACCATCACAAGGCATCATGGCTGAATACCTGATACATGAATTCATACCTAAAGGCAGCAGGCAATCATGAGGAAAATAAATACCTGACGACCAAGAACCATCTGCGAGGAAACCCTGTGAGTAACCAAACTTCTTTTACCCTGCAGCTGGATGTTATTTTCCATAAACATGAAGCCAGATTGAGTTGTTTAGTGAGTGAGTTTGTGTTGTTTAGTGAGTGAGTTTGTGTTGTTTAGAGTGAGTGAGTGTGTTGTTTAGAGAGTTTGTGTTGTTAAGTGAGTTTGTGTTGTTTAGAGAGTTTGTGTTGTTAAGTGAGTTTGTGTTGTTTAGTGAGTTTGTGTTAAGTGAATTTGTGTTGTTTAGAGAGTTTGTGTTGTTCAGCTGTTGACCAGCAGAGGTCAGCGTGACATAGGAAGCATGCTCAATAAATTCAATGTGTGGAAACCGAAGTGTAAACAGTAAAACTATTCTAAAGTACAAAACAGTTACGAATCATACAATACAGATTCAACAAAACACAAAATTACTGCGATCGTGTGACAACCAGCTCAGATCTTCAGGAAAACATGCATGTGAAATCATAATTTGTTCCCAGAATAATAATGATAATTGCGTTCTGAACCCCAAGTTTCCCATACTGATATCGCTGGGTCTACATGGTTAACATATTTAGTGATTTGATAGAGTTTTTAGAGTAAACACATGAGTTTTCACCCATGCATTTAATTCACTAACACAGGATTACTTTAAAACTGGCATTTTCTACTGGATTATGTCTGTCAGAAAGTGTTGCTTTAACTGTTTATTTATTAAAGCGCTGCTTGAGGTTGTGAGTTATGGTTATTTATTACACAGAAGGTATAGGCAAGATATTCAAATGCTGTGAAATGCCAAAATCCATTTTCTTGTCTTTGAGGAACATGACCGCAGAAGTAAAGACCGTCTGTTGTCTGTTGTTGTGTTTGGCTGCTGGGCTTTTCTTGGCAGGACTGTGGAGGAGGAAAGAAGTTGAGCTTTCCACCGGTTACCCTTTCCTGGGAATCACCTCTCGAGTTTCCTCAGTATTGCGACTCTTATCTGTGTCAGATAGTCTATAGTCTCTCACACAAGTTTAAGCATTCATACTGTGGAGATTGGGGCTAGTTGTCACACTTTTTACTCCAGGAATATGCTTAAAATATCCCAAAAGTTCCCAAAGATTTTTAATTTCAGAGAAATTCACAATTTTAAATAGTGCCCATCTCATTTGGATTCGAATGCATAAATCTTAAATGTGTGACAACCAGGTTGCATTGGATCCCTGGTGTGTTTAAGTGCTTTATTGCCTTTCACTTTGAAAGTTCAGGCACTATGCAAACTTTCTTTCTCTTAGATAAGTGTAGTTAGACGTTCCTAACCTCCTTCAAGCTGGAGAAATATAACCTGCTGTTTCTCAGCCGCTATAAATTACAGTGGCTTTGAAGTCTCAGTCCTACGAGTCAGGATCCTCTGGCCTTTGCTGGTCATTCTGGAGATTCCCTCATAAGCCAAGACCGATGCTCACTGGGTTTGGAGAGGTTTAAAGAGGATCTTTTCCTGCACGCTTGTTTTGTTGCAGGGTGTAAATATTACAAAATTCTATTTTCTGACTTTTTTGGATCTTTCCCCTGACAAATAACCCAAATTACACACACAAAAAAAAACTAAAACTAGAGCCAGACCGATATATCGGCCGGCCGATATTAGGCATTTTCAATAATATCGGTATCGGCAGTTATAATGGCCGATAAATTAATATATAAAAAATGAAATAAAAATGGACGAAACGCGCTTCAATCATCTCTCCTTGGCCTGTTATATTGAAAATGTATGTTTTACAATTTGCATTATGATGTTATCTATTGCTAAATTATGGCTCATCATAAACTAGCTAACCACAAAGCTAGCTAATGCCACTATCATCAGTGGAAGACCGCTAACGCTAACATTAATGAGCTTGGAAACCACAATGAACTTTTTCTGCCTAAATAAAGTAATGATTACCATATTTATAACTAGAATATCTCTAGTTACAGTCTCTGCATTGTAAAATGTAAGTTATACTTGCGAGGAGTGAACATTTAGACATAGAGAAAAAGTATCAAACGTATCTTGTGCAGAAAAGTTCGCTTTTCTTTTACACGTGTGTGAAATCCAACAATATTTAATAAAAAAAAAATATCGACCGATATATCGTAATATCGGATTTTAAAACCCAAAAATATTTGTATCTTTATCGGCCTCTAAAACTAACACTAAACCTAAGCATTTTCCAAAAATAGAAACTAAACTAAACTAGCAAACCCACTTTAAAAACTAATTAAAACAAAAATTAAAAACGAAATAAAAATAAAAACTAACGAAGAATGCAAAACTATAATATCCTTGAAATGGTTTCGATATTGCGGCATGATGTTTCAAACTCAATTGCTGATGTTAGATGGCATAACAATATAATTTATGTTAAGGATGCACCGATATGAATATTTTAGCCGATACCAATAACGATATTTTTTTTTTTAAATTTGAAAGCCGATAACTTAGCCAAGGTCTTGGGTTCGATTCCCAGGGAAACAAGAACTGATGCGAATGTAAATGTCTACCTTAAAATGCAATGCAAGTCGCTTTGGATAAAAGCTTCTGCCAAATGCATACATTTATGTGATATGGAAGCCCGTTTCCTCCACGGTCGAGTAAAAAAATTAAAGTCTTTTAAGTCATAATAATAATTAGAAACTTTAATAATGAGAAATTTGTAATAATAATGTCTAGAGCCCGACCGATAAAGAATTTTGAAGGCCGATACCGATACAAATATTTTTGGGTTTTAAAATCCGATATTCCGATATATCGGCCGATATTTTTTTTTTATTAAATATTGTTGGATTTCACACAAGCTAACTTTTCTGCACAAGATACGTTTGATACTTTTTCTCTATGTCTAAATGTTCACTCCTCGCAAGTATAACTTACATTTTACAATGCAGGGACTGTAACTAGAGATATGCTAGTTATAAATACAGTAATCATTACTTTATTTAGGCAGAAAAAGTTCATTGTGGTTTCCAAGCTGTTAGCGTTAGCGGTCTTCCACTGATGATAGTGGCGTTAGCTAGCTTTGTGGTTAGCTAGTCTATGATGAGCCATAATTTAGCAATAGATAACATCATACTGCAAATTGTAAAACATACATTTTCAATATAACAGTTCAAGGAGAGATGATTGAAGTGTTTTTCATCCGTTTTTATTTATTTATTTTTTTTAAATATTAATTTATTGGCCATTATAACTGCCGATACCGATATTTTGGAAAATGTCTAATATCGGCCGATAATATCGGTCTGGCTCTAATAATGTCCAGCAAAAATGTTCAACATGAAATGTTCCACATTGTTTTACACGAATAATATATTAATAACATTTCTGTGTTCATGTATTGAGAACGGTATAATTTTGAACATTCTATTAACGTTACTGGAATAATGTTTGTTCATAACTATTATATTCAAATCTAATTGCAAGCCTTTGAGATCTTTTGTTTTCTAAGATCTTGAGCAACATGCGTTCAGCCGTGTGTGTCCAAGCGTTCGCTGGTCATGTCATGTGTGTGTTGTGTCGTTGAATCATTTGGATGGATGGGCGACTCACACTCCTGTGGAGACACAAACATGCAGTTTCCCACCCTTATGCTCTTCTCCAGATTAGGTCACTTGTGCCGTTCAGTCATTAGATTAGGGCAGTTTGGGGAAGTTCAGGCTCAGCTAGACTTCCTTCTTGACTTATTTATGGCGTTTGACAGAAACCAGGCGGGTTAGGAGTACGTCTGTTTTCAATGGCATCTCAGTGAGCGGAAAAAACATCGACGCTGTCGGAAGATCAGAAGGAAAAAGTGGATCAGTGCTTAAAGTTTTTAAAGTGCTTTCTATCCTCCTGTGACGTATATTTCCATGATGAGCCCTTCAAATGTGTTGGATAAAACTCCCTCGAACACACACCTTGAGCAACATAAACATGGATGTTCTTCCACTAAGATTATGTTTTGATTGATACTGTGAAGCTGCTTTGATGCAATCTATATTGTGACTTGACTTGACATGCACAACTAGTCAAAAGTTTGGAATAATTCACTTTTTTTGTGTATTTGTCTCATGCTAATAAGCAAGGCTACATTTATTTGAGTAAAATATACAGTAAAAATTGTGAAATATTATTACAACTGTTTTCCATGTGAATATATCGTAAAGTGTAATATATTCCTGTGATCAAAGCTGAATTTATCATCATTACTCCAGTCTTCTGTGTCACATGACCCTTCAGAAATAACTCTTTATTATTAGCATTATTATTATTGTCAGTGTCTGTGAATATTAAACCACAAAAAGACTTGAAATATAAATCTGGCGTGTCCTGAGGGTCTCTCTTTGTGAATTAATGGCACCGATATTTAAACGTTTTTCTCGGTAATGCGTCAAAATAGAAAAATTGAATAAATTGTGACGGAAATATATTTCTATTGCACAGTAGAATTTAGTCATGTCTGAATGCAATAATAACACTAATAAGAATTAATAATAATAAATTATTTTTAAAATTGTATTATTTTAATCACAATGAAGCCATGTTTTAATGATAACGGAAACTTTTTTTGTTAAGCGGCACAACAGATCTTTAGTTTAATCTCATATATGATTAAAAGATAAATTAATGTTTTATTCCTTCATTTTATTGCTCTACACTGAATTAAAAAAACAATTCATAGAAATGAATAATTGATTTTTATTTCTATGAATTCAATTAATTAGACATTCTTTTTGATTATTAAAATGTAATTAAACCATTAAAATGGAACCCAGAAACTTTTAATAAATTGTCGTTAAATTGTACAAGTTTTGTGATTTTAAATTGATTAGACATGCTTTTTGATTAATAAAATGTAATTTAACCCTTTAAGTGGAGTCAAAAATAATTAAATTAAATCAGAAAAACAAAAAATGTAATTTGGGGAAAAAAATAAAAGGGAAATGACAGGGCCCTAGAGAAACATCAAACAGCGGTCCCCAGTAAGTGTGTGTGTCGCTGTCTGTCCCCCCTGTTGGTCAGTAATGACACACCGTCTCCTGTAAGTGTGTGTGTGAGCTGATGTGCTGGATTTATGAGGTGGGACGTGTCTCTGTGTGTCCGCATGCAGTCTCTGATCTGAGGCTTAATGAGCTCTGGAAACGCTGAGGTCAGGCCCATTTAACCCCTCGCCAGCTGCTGTTACCATGGCGATGAGCGTGATGCTGAGTGGCGGCCGGATGTGGTGATGATGATGATGACGACAAGTTAAGATCTCCTTTCTTGTCTTCATTTTGAGATTTAAAGGAGATCTTCGGTGCAAAATGAACCTTTGGTCTAATTTAACATCGGTACCTAGTCAATCGTTCTAGTCAATCGTTCTTGTTTTTATGATCGAATGTAAAGAGTTTTATCTCTAAAAACTGTTTAGTGTATAATGCTAGTACTGGGGGCATTTATTAAGTAAAAAGAAATCACTAGTTTATAGGGCTGGGTATTGAGACAAATTTCACACTTCGATTAAATTTCGATTCACAAGCTTGCAATTCGATTTCAATTACGATTCGATTCAATATTGATTATTTTGGATATCGGTTGCAATAAATGGCAATTTTTCTCAAGGGAATCAAATCTCTTAACTAATGCTTACTATGGGAGTCTAGTTGTAGCCTAGAGGCTTCATTAGTCTAATATGAAGGTGATAATGAACTGTTTTGTAGCCAAACAAAAACACTTAAATTACACTTATTAATTTTTATAATAAGAAGATTATATGAAATATAAACATTTAAATGGTGGCTGTCATAAAAACTTGCCAGATTTATTCAAATATGCATTAAATATTGAAGAATATTACGATTATAATGCATATGTAATATGGTGTATATATTTAGCAAAATGCTCCTCTTTAGAGTTATTTATTCTTTCACAGCGACAAAACAATATTTATGTTTTTGAATTTCTAAAGAAAATGGACGTAATTTGAAAATTGAGACGTTGTTTCATATCAATAGTAACAAAGTGACAAAGATTATTGAGATTTTTTTTTTTTTTTTGGATGCGCACAGCCGCGGTACAATGATCCACTCATTCAAATGAAACAGGATGACTAATTGATTCTTGAGATTTAAGAATCGATATCGGTTCGTAAAAATGAGAATCGATTAATATCGAGAAATCGATGTTGATTACCTAGCCCTACTAAAAACTGTTTAGCGTATAATGCTAGTAATGGGAGCATTTGCTAAGTAAAAAGAAATCGCTAGTTTATACCACTAACAAGGCTCAAAATAGCCCCACACTAACTCCGTAACATAATGAGGGTCCATACATGCAAAACGAAGCATTGAGAACTGTTTAAGGCTACAGACCATTTAATAAGAAGATACTTTATAAAGACAGTTTTTTTTTTATTGTAAGTTTATAAAGACAGTTCACTTCGCGTATACAGACAGGAGCCATCTTGGAAAATAGTCTCGATAAGTCGATCCCCGAACGCCGTTCATACAGTTCAGACGTTCGCTGAACTTCATACAGTTCAGATCAGTTCAGATCACTACAGTTCAGATTTCACAATCGTTAATGAGAATAGACTGAAATATTACTTGTAAACATGCACTCTAAAAAATGCTGGGTTGTTTTAACCCAATTTTGGGTCAAATATTGACAAACCCAGCAGCCATTTGGTTACATTTTTAAATTATATTTTTAACCCGATGTTTGAGTTTTTCCATATTTGACCCAAAGTTGGGTTAAAACAACCCAACATTTTTTAGAGTGTGAAGTTTTACCATGAAAAACGGCCGAGCCGAACACCTGAGACCGCAGTTGTTACTTCTACACTGGAAAGGTTGAGAGCTTCTGCTGCATTTGTTCTCCATTAGCAGCCACTCTTCACGGTGTTCACTCGCTCCCCGGAGAGTTTGTTTTGTGCAGTCGTTCAGCCATTAACCCTAAACCTTCCCGTCTCTGACCTGAGATCCACAGCAATCTGAAACTAACACTTTTTAAATTAGACATCTTGATGGTTTATGGTGGTCATAAATAGCTCGGGTTTAGTGCTGTGAGTGACTGTAGTCATATGTGTTATACGGTGTGTTGCTGGCCAGGATTGTGAGGTAATGAGTGTAATTTCACTCAGGAACGCGCTGGAGTTTTGACTCTGAGACCAGATCAAGCGGGCGAGACTGTAAAACACATCTTAGCTTGATCACTTCTGCATGTTTTATTCTCAGTCGTAATATAACGAACCAGACTTCCAGAAAACCCAGCGCAGGGTCCGGTTGCTAATACCAAACTATGAACAAAAATATTTGTTTACGTTGGAGCATTACGGGTTGCTGGGGCGTTTTGTGTGGTTGTTAGGTGGTTGTTGGGGCATTCTGGGTGGTTGCTAGGGTGTTCTGAGTGGTTGCTAGGTGGTTGCTATGGGCATTCTGGGTGGCTGATGTGTGGTTGCTAGGTTTTTTCTGGGGCTTCTGGGTGTTGTTTGCTAGGCAGTTGCAGGGGCATTTTGTGTGGTTGCTAGGCGGTTGCTGGGGCTTTCTGGGTGGTTGTTGGGGCATTCTGGGTGGTTGCTAGGGTGTTCTGGGTGGTTGCTAGGCAGTTGCTGGGGGTGTTCTGGGTGGTTGTTGGGGCATTATGGGTGGTTGCTAGGGTGTTCTGGGTGGTTGCTAGGTGGTTGCTGTGGGTGGCTGCTATGTAGTTGCTAGTCAATTGCTGGGGGTATTCTGAGTGGTTGCTGGGCTTTTTGGGTGGTTGCTGGGTGTTTGCTAGGCAGTTGCTGGGGCGTTTTGTGTGGTTGTTAGGCGGTTGCTGGGGCATTCTGGGTGGTTGCTAGGTGGTTGTTGTGGCATTCTGGGTGGTTGATAGGGCGTTCTGGGTGGTTGCTGTGGGCATTCTGGGTGGCTGCTATGTGGTTGCTAGTCAATTGCTGGGGGTGTTCTGAGTGGTTGCTGGGTTGTTGCTAGGTGGTTGCTATGGGCATTCTGGGTGGCTGATGTGTGGTTGTTGCTAGGTTTTTTCTGGGGCTTCTGGGTGGTGTTGGCTAGGCTGTTGCTGGGACGTTCTGGGTGGTTGCTAGGCGGTTGCTGGAGGCATTTGCTGGAGCTTCTGAGTGCTTTCTGGGGTGATTTGGGTGGTTGCTGGGGTGCTCTGAGTGGTTGCTGGGGTGTTCTGTGTGGTTGCTAGGCGTTCGCTGGGGCTTCTGAGTGGTGGCTAGGCGGTTACTTGGATGTTCTGGGTGTTTGCCAGACAGTTGCTGGGGCATTTTGGGTGGTTGCTGGGCAGTTGCTGGGTGGTTTATTCTCATTTGTAAGTCGCTTTGAATGGGAGAATAATTATAATGAACCAGACTTCCAGAAATGAGTGTAATGATGAATGGCATTCTCCATGTGCATGTCAAATAAAAATCAATCATAATTTCTGTAATTTCTAATGTCTTTTGTAAAGTATTTACTGTCAAATACAGTTTCTGAATGTTATTTGCATTTAAACATTCTTATTACTAACCCTTAATCCTATATTTCATGATTAAGCAGGATAAATTGAAATTCATAGCATCTGAACAACGTCTGCTCACTAATTTGAAGGCTGCTTGGGTAATTGACGGTAAACATCATGTTACGTAGAGCTTACTTGCTAATTACAAACTTGGCAGTAGTTACTAAACATCCAGTGTGGACCGTGTAAGTAAATTTCAACTGATGTGCACGCACTCGACTTCTGGTTTCAATAAGCAACGTTTTTGCATGCTTATTAACATATAGTTTGATAAACGGCAAGTCACATCAAAGTTTCACATTGCAGATTTAATTTCGTGGTTGCAAAAAAATAAATAAAATCTCATGGTCCAAAACTGTAGAGTTGAGCTGAACGGCTCCACATCTGTGTTAGTCTAGTCTCTCAGTGGGTTTAATCGTGTCTATCCTGAGTTCTCCTGAGTGGGCAGCGTAATGCTTTTCAAAGGCACTGTGTGTGTGTGTGTGTGTGTGTGAGAGCAGCTGTGTTGACACAGATATCAGGACAGAAGGACACAGGCTCCTGCAGTGACACATGGACGTTATTGTCGAGGTGTGTTTCTCCTCATTGAGTCGCCAGGTGTCCTGCTGAACTCCTCTAGAACCGCACAGAAGTATAGTAGCGTTGGGTTTACTCTGAGATTAACTGCTTCTGCCTGTATTATTCTCATTGGATAAAAGCATTCGTGCACTTTTATATTTCTTCTCAGTCTCTTTCGGACGATTAGTAGTTCGGTCATGAATGGCTCTTTGTATAAGACTCTTTTTAAGTTTGTCGAGCGGCGAGTACAGGGTTGTGTGTTATACTGTCCTCAAACACTCACTGGAACACGAGCAAACACTTTAATAACGAATGCACTCACTCAGTCCATTTGTTTTAATTTATTTATTTATTTGTTTAACTAATTTAAGTGTGTTAATATTTTTTTTATTTAATTTTTATATAGTTTTAATTATGTAGTTATTTTAAACTATGTATTTATTTAATTGCAATTTGTAATTATTTATTTACTTTTTTAGTTGAATTTAGTTTTGTCCATTTTATTTAATTTGATTATTTTTTATGAATTTTATTTAATTATATATATTTATAATTTGATTTAATTGAATTTTAATTTAATTTAGTTTTTTACTTATTTAAAAAATATTAAAACTAATTTAAGTGTTTTAATATTTTTTATTTAATTTTTATGTAGTTGTAATTATGTAGTTATTTTAAACTATGTATTTATTTAATTACAATTTGTAATTATTTATTTACTTTTTTAGTTGAATTTAGTTTTGTCCATTTTATTTAATTTGATTATTTTTTATGAATTTTATTTAATTATATATATTTATAATTGGATTTAATTGAATTTTAATTGAATTTAGTTTTTACTTATTTAAAAAATATTAAAACTAATTTAAGTGTTTAATATTTTTTATTAAATTTTTATGTAATTGTAATTATGTAGTTATTTTAAACTATGTATTTATTTAATTACAATTTGTAATTATTTATTTACTTTTTTAGTTTAATTTAGTTTTGTTCATTTTATTTAATTTGATTATTTTTTATTAATTTTATATATATTTATAATTTTATTTAATTGAATTTAGTTTTTACTTATTTGTTTTATTTATTTTATTATGCATTTATGCAATTTTTTCTTTTTAATATTTTATTTTTCTATTTATTAGAGAGAGAGGGAGAGAGAGAGCTTTAGAACTGACACAAAGCATGACTCGAGAACATGATTTCACATGACTTTTTCTTCTGTTTTCATGACCCAAAGTCCTAAATAGAGGGATTTACAGTGTTTTGTTTAGTTTCTTAGAGATTTGAAAAATAAACTTTACCTTTTTTAATGCTACGGTTCCAGTAAACAGGTTTTGACAGTGTTGGTTCTTTAGCATAACTTTTAAACTACAGCTTTACTAATGTAGGTCATGGATACAGACACAGCGCTGCCTAAATGTAACTATGTAACCCAATATGAAGGATTTTTCTGTATTTTTCACTGGGGTTTTTGTATTGTGTTTTAGGATTGTGATTTAATAATCTGTTTTTTAACAGGATTTTTCTCACGGTGTAGAAATGTTTGTCAAGAAAACACTGTCACTGACTGCTGTCTATAGAAAGTCTGAACAGATTAAAATCCTGAAGTTGAAAGGGTTGAGTGTTAGATGTGTTTGTGTGTTCAGATCTCCGGGATTTGGGTCGTCTGTAGGTCTGATCGCACCAGATGAAACACACTCGGACTGAAGGATGGTGAGGTTTGATGAATGCAGCTCGAGTCAGAAAGAGTTGAAAGATTTACAGTAGCAGTGTGTTTGCCAACACAAATATCCTGATGTTTAAGTTGACCGCTTTAAACTTCAACAGACACTGAAAGATTGAGGTCGAGAGGTTATCAATCACATGACCGATTGGTTATCAGTCACATGACCTAGGGTGAATTCAGGAAAGTGAACACCTGAGTCCCTTCCACAGTCCGTCAGCGAAGGGTTCATGCCGTGGTCACTTTGAGGACTTGGTCATGTGACCCGGTGTAGCGAATCCTCGTGACTCCGTTTAAAGCTAAAATGTGTCCATGAAGAACATGTCTGTTGTGTTAAATTTAGGGCTGATGAAGTTAACGAGTAAATAATCCATTAAAGGACAATTGTGCAAAATGAAGCTAGGGGTTAATGACGCACACCGAGTCGACCGTTCTCTGGGTGTGTTTTCATGATAATCGAATGTACCCAGTTTTAGCCCAAACCACTGATTAGCTAATAATGCTAGTATATACACTCTCAGAAAAAAAGGTACAAAAGCTGTCACTGGGGCTGTACCTTTTCAAAAGGTACATTTTTGTGTCCAAAGGCTACATATTGGTACCTTAGTGGTACATATTAGCACCTGAAATGTACATATTATCTCATGAAATGGACATATTAGCACTTAAAATATACATATTAACACCTAAAATTGACATATTACCACCTAAAGTTGACATATTAGCACCTAAAATGTACATATTAGCACCTAAAATGTACATATTATCACCTAAAATTGACATATTACCACCTAAATGTAAATTTTAACACCTAAAATGGACATATTAGCTCATGAAATGTACATATTAACACTTAAAATGTACATATTGGCACCTAAAAGGTACATATTTTCACATAAAATGTACATATTAGCACCTCAAATGTACATATTAGCACCTAAAATGGACAAAAGTGTACCTTTTGAAAAGGTACAGCCCCAGTGACAGCTTTTGTACCTTTTTTTCTGAGAGTGTAGGGCGTAGAGTAAAAGGAAATCGCTAGTTGATATCTCTTACGTTTTGTAGCTTATTAATATAAATCCACTTTAATAAGTTGCAAATCCAGCAACGTTTTCTTCTGTATGCGTCTATATGTTCGGACTTTCCAGACATACGCACACCAGAACACGTTTTAGGCCAATCAAAATGCAGATACATTAGTTCATGAGTATGTTCATTGTCGTGACCCGAGGTCAAACTAGCAGCGCCTCAGGGAACGTGTTGGTTAATGTGCTTCGTATGAGCTGTAATGGAAAGCACATTACACACCTGCAGGTCCGTCTCTCTTCGAGTTCCTCTAACACTTCCTCGGACCAACGCATGTACACATGCAATTAGGATTGTGGAAACAATTTTATAAAGTGCATCACAATTTTCTAGGCCTCACAGAAGAGTGCAGTTTAGCTGGAGGGCAACAGTGTGTTATTCACATTATTACACAGCTTTCATTGTCCCTCTGATAATAACATAAGAGTTCATTTTATTGCATTTTAGATGTACTTAGAATATTAGAGTCTGCTTTATTTCTATAGCACTTTGTACAAAAAAAAGATAGACAGGAAAGTAATGTAAAATTTTTCAGCTGTAATCAGTCAATCAAGTTTTGTTCTCATTCTATTGCATCAGTGCAGTCAGATAATATTAAATATTAGTATATTTCTGAATTTTTAACAAATATTACCATAGATTGTACTCTGTTGAGATATTGAATGAGATATAAAGTGTTTCTCCGTGTGGAAAATAGAAGTAAGAATCAGTTGCTATATTCTACATATACTGTATATATATATATATATATATATAAAAACACTCTTTTTAAACAAAAGATTTTATTTCACCGGTTCAACCACCCGTTTGGTTTTCAGTAATTCTTGTTCTGAATGATTTCTTATCTGTGTGATGTTGTTTTCTTTATTAATTAGTAAATGATTTCCAGAGCAGGGCTGTTTACTAGGGATGCATCGATACCAAAAACTCTTTATATTTGACAGCCAATCATTTATTTAAATAATCGATATATTGGCCGATAAAACTAAATCCAATTTTTTAAATCATTTTTAATTAAAAAAAAAAAATCAAAGCCTGAAATACAAAAACAAAAGTCTCGCCCAAAAGCCATGTCCCGATCACTGCAACATAAATCAAACGTATACAATATTAGCTGAGTTTGAACCAGTATAAGTTTTAATATTAATTGTACTGAAATTATACTTATATAATTATATTTACTGAACTGTGTATATATATATATGACTTTACATCCCGCAATTCAGACTTTATATCTCGCTATTCACACTTTATATCTCGCAATTCTGACTTTATATCTCGCAATTCTGACTTTATATCTCGCAATTCTGACTTTATATCTCGCAATTCAGACTTTATATCTCGCAATTCTGACTTTATATCTCGCAATTCTGACTTTATATCACGCAATTCTGACTTTATATCTCACAATTCTGACTTTATATCACGTAATTCAGACTTTATATCTCGCAATTCAGACTTTATATCTCGCAATTGGGACTTTATATCTCGCAATTCAGACTTTATATCTCGCAATTCTGACTTTATATCAGTCAATTCTGACTTTATATCTCGCAAGTCTGACTTTATATCTCGCAAGTCTGACTTTATATCTCGCAATTCTGACTTTATATCTCGCAATTCTGACTTTATATCTCGCAATTCTGACTTTATATCTCGCAATTCGGACTTTATATCTCGTAATTCAGACTTTATATCTCGCAATCCTGACTTTATATCTCATAATTCTGAATTTACACTCACCGGCCACTTTATTAGGTACCCCATGCTAGTAACGGGTTGGACCCCCTTTTGCCTTCAGAACTGCCTCAATTCTTCGTGGCATAGATTCAACAAGGTGCTGGAAGCATTCCTCAGGGAGTTTGGTCCATATTGACATGATGGCATCACACAGTTGCCGCAGATTTGTCGGCTGCACATCCATGATGCGAATCTCCCGTTCCACCACATCCCAAAGATGCTCTATTGGATTGAGATCTGGTGACTGTGGAGGCCATTTGAGTACAGCGAACTCATTGTCATGTTCAAGAAACCAGTCTGAGATGATTCCAGCTTTATGACATGGCGCATTATCCTGCTGAAAGTAGCCATCAGAAGTTGGGTACATTGTGGTCATAAAGGGATGGACATGGTCAGCAACAATACTCAGGTAGGCTGTGGCGTTGCAACGATGCTCAATTGGTACCAAGGGGCCCAAAGAGTGCCAAGAAAATATTCCCTACACCATGACACCACCACCACCAGCCTGAACCGTTGATACAAGGCAGGATGGATCCATGCTTTCATGTTGTAGACGCCAAATTCTGACCCTACCATCCGAATGTCGCAGCAGAAATCGAGACTCATCAGACCAGGCAACGTTTTTCCAATCTTCTATGGTCCAATTTCGATGAGCTTGTGCAAATTGTAGCCTCAGTTTCCTGTTCTTAGCTGAAAGGAGTGGCACCCGGTGTGGTCTTCTGCTGCTGTAGCCCATCTGCCTCAAAGTTCGACGTACTGTGCGTTCAGAGATGCTCTTCTGCCCACCTTGGTTGTAACGGGTGGTTATTTGAGTCACTGTTGCCCTTCTATCAGCTCGAACCAGTCTGGCCATTCTCCTCTGACCTCTGGCATCAACAAGGCATTTCCGCCCACAGAACTGCCGCTCACTGGATGTTTTTTCTTTTTCGGACCATTCTCTGTAAACCCTAGAGATGGTTGTGCGTGAAAATCCCAGTAGATTAGCAGTTTCTGAAATACTCAGACCAGCCCTTCTGGCACCAACAATCATGCCACGTTCAAAGTCACTCAAATCCTTTCTTCCCCATACTGATGCTCGGTTTGAACTGCAGGAGATTGTCTTGACCATGTCTACATGCCTAAATGCACTGAGTTGCCGCCATGTGATTGGCTGCTTAGAAATTAAGTGTTAACGAGCAGTTGGACAGGTGTACCTAATAAAGTGGCCGGTGAGTGTATATCTCGCAATTCAGACTTTATATCTCGCAATTCGGACTTTATATCTCGCAATTCGGACTTTATATCACGCAATTCTGACTTTATATCTCGCAATTCTGACTTTATATCTCGCAATTCTGACTTTATATCACACAATTCGGACTTTATATCACGCAATTCTGACTTTATATCTCACAATTCTGACTTTATATCTCGCAATTCTGACTTTATATCTCGCAATTCTGACTTTATATCTCGCAATTCTGACTTTATATCTCACAATTCGGACTTTATATCTCGCAATTCTGACTTTATATCACACAATTCGGACTTTATATCACGCAATTCTGACTTTATATCTCACAATTCTGACTTTATCACACAATTCGGACTTTATATCACGCAATTCTGACTTTATATCTCACAATTCGGACTTTATATCTCGCAATTCTGACTTTATATCTCGCAATTCTGACTTTATATCTCGCAATTCGGACTTTATATCTCACAATTCAGACTTTATATCTCGCAATTTGGACTTTATATCTCGCAATTCGGACTTTATATCACGCAATTCTGACTTTATATCTCGCAATTCTGACTTTATATCTCGCAATTCGGACTTTATATCTCACAATTCAGACTTTATATCTCGCAATTTGGACTTTATATCTCGCAATTCGGACTTTATATCTCGCAATTCAGACTTTATATCTCGCAATTTGGACTTTATATCTCGCAATTCGGACTTTATATCACGCAATTCTGACTTTATATCACGCAATTCTGACTTTATATCTCGCAATTCTGACTTTATATCTCGCAATTCGGACTTTATATCTCACAATTCTGACTTTATATCTCACAATTCTGACTTTATATCTCGCAATTCTGACTTTATATCACACAATTCGGACTTTATATCACGCAATTCTGACTTTATATCTCACAATTCTGACTTTATATCACACAATTCGGACTTTATATCACGCAATTCTGACTTTATATCTCACAATTCGGACTTTATATCTCGCAATTCTGACTTTATATCTCGCAATTCTGACTTTATATCTCGCAATTCGGACTTTATATCACGCAATTCTGACTTTATATCTCACAATTCTGACTTTATATCTCGCAATTCTGACTTTATATCTCGCAATTCTGACTTTATATCTCGCAATTCGGACTTTATATCACGCAATTCTGACTTTATATCTCACAATTCTGACTTTATATCTCGCAATTCTGACTTTATATCAGGCAATTCTGACTTTAAATCACACAATTCTGAATTTATATCTCACAATTCTGAATTTATATCTCGCAATTCTGACTTTATATCTTTATATCTCGCAATTCTGGCTTTATTGCTCAGAATTGTGAGATATAAACATATAAAGTCAGAATTGTGAGATAAAAAGTCGCAATTACCTTTTTTATTTTTCATTCAGTGGTGGAAACAAGCTTCCATAGTAAACAGTGTTTTCTGATATCCGGAGAAACGAAAAGAGAAATCAAAAATCCCCTCGGTAACGCTAATATGTCAATAGAATCAAACAAGAAAGTTGTTTAAAAATAAAAAAGTAAAAATAATTTAGTGTTCTTCTCTCTGCTCTGGAAATGAATGCACATTAGTGCATATTTAAATGCCTCATTTGCTTATTTGAATGTAACATTTCAGAAATGATTGTCTTGCTTATAACAGCGAGTGAAACGGATCCTGGACATTGAGTTTTTGTCTGTCATTGATTTAGTATGAGGCCTTTGATGATGTATTATTACTCAGCTGAATTGTTGTTGCTCTTTCATAGATTTATGTTTTAAACAAAAAACGTATGTGGGCTAGAAAGAAATGGATGCATATCAACAGCAGATTTTCCATCAACACTACATGAGTCAGATATTGTTTCTGATTATCATAAAACATTCAAGATCGAATCCCGCTTTAAAGTTTAAAGAGCAACAGATTAAACCAGTTGTGTTGGAGAGATCATGCTGAATATTGTATTTGTTAAGATTTGTGATTGAGTTGATCATTCTGTCATCGTTTTATTTTATGAATGTACTGTTTCTTTAAATGTCAAACAGAAGAGCTTGTCTCTGCTGTAAAGTATGATGGTGAGCATCTAATCTGTGGGCTTTAAGTCTGGGACACATCCGTCCCGTTTCTGATGGGTTTTCAGGGTTGTGTTAGTGTGCCAGGACCTGGTTATGGTCAATGTGTCATGAATATGAGCCAAACCAACTCTGTTTTCACCGTTCAGACGTTGTGTCATTGGGGACCTGAGTTCAGAAAGATCCAGCACTTTAGATGTCGTTCGTTTGTCTAGAAAGGCCCGTTCTAGTGTTTTGTTTCAATGCTATTTAACCCGTGAACTGTCAGTCGCACCCCTTGAGTGTAGATATGACCATAAGAGCCAGACCGATATTATCGGCCGATATTAGGCGTTTCCCATAATATCGGTATCGGCAGTTATAATGGCCGATAAATGAATATTTAAAAAATAAAATAAAAACGGACGAAACACGCTTCAATCATCTCTCCTTGGCCTGTTATATTGAAAATGTATGTTTTACAATTTGCAGTATGATGTTATCCATTGCTAAATTATGGCTGATCATAGACTAGCTAACCACAAAGCTAGCTAACGCCACTATCATCAGTGGAAGACCGTTAACGTTAACATTAATGAGCTTGGAAACCACAATTAACTTTTTCTGCCTAAATAAAGTAATGATTACCGTATTTATAACTAGCATATCTCTAGTTACTATGGAAGCTTGTTTCCGCCACTGAATGAAAAATATAAAAGGTAATTGCGACTTTTTATCTCACAATTCTGACTTTTTTTCTCACAATTGTGAGTTTACTTCTCGCAATTCTGACATTATTTCTCAGAATTGCGAGATGGAAAGTCAGAATTGTGAGATATAAAGTCAGAATTGTGAGATATAAAGTCAGAATTGCGAGATATAAAGTCAGAATTGCGTGATATAAAGTCGCAAGTGCGAGATATAAAGTCAGAATTGCGTGATATGAAGTCAGAATTGCGAGTTTTAAACTATTCTGAGGGGGAAAAAAGTTAGTTAGCAATTATGTGTTATAAAGTCAGAATTGCGAGATGTAAACTCGCAATTGTGAGAAAAAGTCACACTTCTGTCTTTTTTTCTCAGAATTGCGACTTTATATCACACAATTCTGACTTTATATCTCGCAATTCTGACTTTATATCTCGCAATTCTGACTTTATAACACACAATCCTGACTTTATAACACACAATCCTGACTTTATAACTCGTAATTGCGACTTTATATCACGCAATTCTAAGAAATAAAGTCAGAATTGTGAGATATAAACTCGCAATTGTGAGAAAAAAAGTCAGAATTGTGAGAAAAAAAGTCAGAATCTTGAGATAAAAAGTCACAATTACTTATTATATTTTTTTATTCAGTGGCGGAAACAAGCTTCCATAAGTTACAGTCTCTGCATTGTAAAATGTAAGTTATACTTGCGAGGAGTGAACATTTAGACATCAAAAGTATCAAACGTATCTTGTGCAGAAAAGTTCGCTTTTCTTTTACACGTGTGTGAAATACAACAATATTTAATATAAAAAAAAAAAATATCGGCCGATATATCGGAATATCGGATTTTAAAACCCAAAAATATTTGTATCGGTATCGGCCTTCGAAATCCTTTATCGGTCGGGCTCTATTTACGATTCATTACAAACTCACTCATCAAATGAAAAGTGATGAAAGCACTTCAAAAACTGAAAGTGTAGAATAGATGTGTTCGGTTCTCTATTGGTCCAGACCATAATAGAAGATTACAGGAGGGCTGGGCACAAATATATAGTTTATAGGGGTGGAAATCTTATGTTACCTCAGGATTCGATTCAAAACGTTTCTTGAGGTCACAATTCTATTTGATTCAAATTGTAAAATTCAAGATTTAACATGTAAGAAATACTGCCGAAATTGAATAATCAAATGTAAAAAGAAAACACTGTAGTCTTTACGAAATTAAATATTGATTCATATTAATGTGATTCGGTCAAAGGCATTGTTTTTTTTCCCAATTTTTCAATAAAAAAAAAAACATTAATGAAACATAGGAAACTGTTTATTAGGCTACTGTCCCTTTAAGAATGAATGCGCAGATTTAACTGCACATCCGATTTGAAAATGGATTTTTGAAATTTGTGAATCGACGATAGAAGATAGAATTGTGGTTCATATGCGAGTAGATATTTTGATATGATATATTGAAATAATTGTATATATGATCTAGGATGAGGCAATAGCGTTTATGGATACACAGTAGTTTGATGATCTTAGACACAGAGTGAGCATAATCCAGTTTGTCCCAAACGGTTAAGTTAAGTAAGCCCAGTTAAGTTGTTTTTGTTTGCGTATCTTTAGATTCGGTGTTAAAAATGCTGATGTGAATTGAAACAGAGCTACCAAGTATAAACACACGTGAAGTTTACTGTAAAGAAAATGTAATGAAGTAAACCTGTATTTTTTTAATAGAAAATACATATTTCACAAAATATTTTGGCTTCTAAAATTGCTAAGAAAATCAAAACCATATGTCGGGACTCTCGCAGTTATTTATTTTCCTATGATTTGTTTATCTTCCCTCACTTTTTAATTGTGTGTGTTTCCAAACATGTGTTTGTCGAAGTTCTCCTTTATCGTTATCAGATTCACATCTCTTCTTCTGCACTTCATTACAGTTACCATTGACATCATCATCGTTTTTGCGTGTAATTTGTCATATATGAGTCATGACATCATATCTGGGTGTGTGTGACACAGTTTCGGCTGGTTTTCCTCATGTTTCCCAGTAAAAGCTTCCAGAAGAGCAGCAAAAGTTGTACAAAACATTTTCCCTCTCTATCTTGCTCATTCAAAACAGGGATATTCATCAGTCTGTCAGTCATCACGGCACACACACACACACACACACACACACACTTCCTGACCGCTTGTGATCATGTTTTATTGACGGGCGAGTCTCTGGTTTCATTGCTTCACGCTGTAACACTCATCGACTCTCAGTTGATTTAACCAATGGGATCTCATTGTGAAGTGTTACTCGTTCACTTGTGCTCTTGTTTCTGAGTCGGTGATTATTAGTGCAGACACACACACACACACACACACACTGCTATTCATCTCACGGCCTGGGAAAATAATACAGACACCACCAGGGCCACACTGTAAAAGAAAAACACAGTCAACTTGTATAAGTAATTTCATTTTTAAAATATTTGTTGAATTTTGTATAACTTATAAAAAAAAGTTCACTTTTAAAATACTTTTGCTGATAATTTACTCACCCCCGTGTCATCCAAGATGTCCATGTCTTTCTTTCTTCAGTGGAAAAGAAATTAAGGTTTTTGATGAAAACATTCCAGGATTTTCTCCATATAATGGACTTCAATGGGGACCAAATGAGAGTTTCAGTGCAAACTGTTCAAAGGGTTTTAAACGATTCCAGACGATGAATAAGGGTCTTATCAAGCGAAACGATCGCTCATTTAATAAATAAATAACAAAGTTTAAGTTTTATAAGCTCAAATGCTTGCCTTGCTCTGTTCTGTGATGCGCGTTCGTGACTCTCCTGTTCGAACTCGTTCATCATCTTTTTCCGAGTCAATGCGTTCATTTCGTTATTATTCATATACACCCTTATTCATCGTCTGGTGTCGTTTAAAGCTGCAGTAAAACTCTCGTTTGGACCTTGAACCGTTTGGACCCCATTGAAGTCCATTATATGGAGAAAATCCTGGAATGTTTTCATCAAAAACCTTAATTTCTTTTCGACTGACGAAAGAAAGACGTGGACATCTTGGATGACATGGGGGTGAGTAAATTATCAGCAAAAGTTTTTTTTAAAAGTGAACTACTCCTTTAAGTTATTTTGACGAGTTAAAGCAATTCTTCATGGGTGTGAATGTGTGTGATCGTTCAGCGCTCGGATCTGTGGGGATTAGCAGGGATTCTCTGGAGCCGCTATGGTGTCCTCGGCATGTGGCGTCGGCTACGCTGCATCTTGACCTTGTGAAGGTCGTCAAACCCCCGTTCTGATGCCAGCGTTTATTGGTTTCAGGCTTCGGCCTCCAATGTGCTTGTCCTCATGACATCATCACCCCTGTGAAACAGAGCTAGCATGCTTTTAAATAAATAATGTTCAGAATGCATGAATGCACTTAAATGCATGATAGTTAAGAATCAAATAAATGCATTCTTGCTTTAATTTATGCTAAAAGTTGAACTAAAATGTGTTTTAGCCACTTAAGTATTTATGTACTTTTATAATAGCTTTAGATATATACCAGCTTTAAATATATATCAAACAACACAGTTAAAATGACAAAAAAAATTCTTTAAAACATAATGATTTAAGATTAAGTGTGCTTTAGAGTAAAACTTTTCATTTTTTACAATTGCAAAGTGCACTTTTCTATATTTTTTAATGCATACTTTAGATTTGAAGGAAAGCAACAAGCAATACAATTAAGCTCTACAGTTCTGAGTAACAATCAGTTGCATTTTAATGAACATTATTCACCTTTGTTTTACACTGTAAAAAAATATTGTTGGTTTAACTTAAAAAAGTAAGTAACGTGGTTGCATTTTTTTTAAGTTGATTGAACTGGAAAAAGTGAGTTAATACAATGAAGGAGATTAGTTTAATCACCAGAAACTCAAAATAATAAGTTATCTCAACTAAATAACAAATCTTGAAAATATTTTCAACTTAAATAATTTATCACAACATTTTTTCTGTTGTCAAATCAACTTTATAATAATTTATTTAGTTGAGATAACTTATTATTTTGAGTTTCTGATGATTAAATGAATCTCCTTCATTGTATTAACTCACTTTTTCCAGTTCAATCAACTTAAAATTTTAAGGCAACCCAGGTTTTAAGTTAAACCAACAATATTTTTTTTACAGTGTAGTAATCACAACATTTTTTCTTTTGTCAAATCAACTTTATAATAATTTATTTAGTTGAGATAACTTATTATTTTGAGTTTATGATGATTAAATGAATCTCCTTCATTGTATTAACTCACTTTTTCCAGTTCAATTAAAATTTTAAGGCAACCCAGGTTACTTACTTTTTTAAGTTAAACCTACAATATTTTTTACAGTGTTGTTTTAGCCCAATTTTGGGTCAAATATGGACAAACTCAAACATTGGGTTAAAATATTTAATTTTTTATGGCTGGTTTTGCCAGCATTTTTTAGAGTGTATAAATAGGCTAAACTTAAAAAAAAACTAAAAAACGAGGAAGATCCAAAATAAACTCTGATCAAATATATGAAAAATGGCATTTTAAAATACAATGTTTTGGCTCAAAAACAACAAAACTTTGCAAAAGGCAATAAATTATTATTTTTAACATGCAATTATGCACTGTATTTTGAAAGGTGTAATTATTTATTGGTGTCTTGGTGTTTTTTTGTTGTTGTTGTTGATTCGCATGTATAAAAGTTTCTGGGTTTGGAGTGATTTGATAAAGCCAGTCAACCTCAAACAGATACACCTCCATTTCCACTCGATGAATTTTACGTTGTAGATAATGATAGTTAATTAACACCATGTGTGTGAGACATCACATCCTGACACTATTTTGCAGGTTTCTGTTGTCAAAGGTATGAAAGGTTCGTCTTGCAGCTGCTTCCCATTTAGTCCCATTTAACCTCACCGAGCTCGTGTGTCTGCCCGGACGAGGAAGCGGTGTTGTTTTCTGTTGCCCATTTGGGGATCACAGCCTAAATATCGTCATGTAAACAGAATACACACTTATAAATGGTGTGCTTCCTTTTAAAACATAAACTCTCACTGGTTTAATTTCTTTTCTTTAATCAGAACCATCATGAACATTCTTACCCTTTAACATCACCAATAACTGTGTGGTGGAAACTGCATTTGAAATAATGGCTTTTGTC
Organism: Pimephales promelas; assembly: GCF_988280905.1. Lineage (NCBI taxonomy): Eukaryota > Metazoa > Chordata > Actinopteri > Cypriniformes > Leuciscidae > Pimephales > Pimephales promelas. Next base: position 40,657,466 of record NC_142775.1, on the reverse strand, counting down.
TTTTGAAGGCTATTTTATAGCTAACATTTCAAGTGTGAGACGGGGTCAAAACTGTAAAATCTGTACATAAAAGGCATTTTTGAACTTGGAAGGGTTAAATTTGAGCAGATGCTTTTTAACTTCATCAGAGCTCATTTTTCCCAGTACATTTAGCATCTGGCTCATATTCTCAAAACTATTGTTTGCAACATCTTCAAAATCAGTAATTTAATCGCTGACTTGATCTTCGCTGAGACTTGTGAATGGTATTTGCTGAGCCATTTCATGTTTTCCTGATATTTATGTATGCTTTTGTTTTATTCCCATGGTAAACATCATAATTATTCAATTATTGTTGCACAGAAAAATATACTTTATTTTATAGTGTCCTTAAAATCCTTAAAAAGTAAATTATGCATATTAACTTTAACCCCTTAAGTTCCATAGTGATTACATAATTAAAACAGTAATATCCTATATTAAACCTAAACTAATCTTGACAAACTATTTATCATTTGAAAGCTTACCATCTCTAGTTTCCATATTTACAGAAGAGCTGTAATTTATCAATTTGCAACAAGAATATTTTGTTGTGTTTAGACCTTTATTTTGAAAATCATGAAACCCTTTTCATGCCAGTAGTTCAAAAGATGAATAATACAATTTTCACATTTTCATAAACTCAAACTGTTTCACGTTCTTAATTCTTTTAACTTCTACAAAAATCTGCCACTTGTCTTCTTTAAAACTTGCATCTAAATTACAAAGCATTCTTGAATTACAACCATTAAGTTCGGATCATTTTCAGGTTTATTCAAAAAAGGGGGTGCGAAACTTAAGGTGCATTTAAATATATAATTAAACACAGTGTAACCAAAAATACTTACACTTTTACATACCTCGGGTCATTAGTATGGAAGCTTGTTTCCGCCACTGAATGAAAAATATAAAAGGTAATTGCGACTTTTTATCTCACAATTCGGACTTTTTTTCTCACAATTGTGAGTTTACTTCTCGCAATTCTGACATTATTTCTCAGAATTGCGAGATGGAAAGTCAGAATTGTGAGATATAAAGTCAGAATTGCGAGATATAAAGTCAGAATTGCAAAAAAAGCTAGTATTTTTTTCCCCTTAGAATTGGCCTAATAAGTCGCAATTGCGAGTTTATATCTCACAATTCTGAGAAAAGATGTCAGAATTTCGACATATAAACTCGCAATTATGTGTTATAAAGTCAGAATTGCAAGATGTAAACTCGCAATTGTGAGAAAAAAAGTCACACTTCTGTCTTTTTTTCTCAGAATTCTGACTTTATATCTCACAATTCTGACTTTATATCTCACAATTCTGACTTTATATCTCACAATTCTGACTTTATATCTCACAATTCTGACTTTATATCTCACAATTCTGACTTTATATCTCACAATTCTGACTTTATATCTCGCAATTCTGACTTTATATCTCACAATTCTGACTTTATATCTCACAATTCTGACTTTATATCTCACAATTCTGACTTTATATCTCACAATTCTGACTTTATATCTCGCAATTCTGACTTTATATCTCACAATTCTGACTTTATATCTCACAATTCTGACTTTATATCTCACAATTCTGACTTTATATCTCACAATTCTGACTTTATATCTCACAATTCTGACTTTATATCTCGCAATTCTGACTTTATATCTCGCAATTCTGACTTTATATCTCGCAATTCTGACTTTATATCACACAATTCTGACTTTATATCACACAATTCTGACTTTATATCTCGCAATTCTGACTTTATATCTCGCAATTCTGACTTTATATCACACAATTCTGACTTTATATCTCGCAATTCTGACTTTATATCTCGCAATTCTGACTTTATATCACACAATTCTGACTTTATATCTCGCAATTCTGACTTTATATCACACAATTCTGACTTTATATCTCGCAATTCTGACTTTATATCTCGCAATTCTGACTTTATATCTCGCAATTCTGACTTTATATCACACAATTCTGACTTTATATCTCGCAATTCTGACTTTATATCACACAATTCTGACTTTATATCTCACAATTCTGACTTTATATCACACAATTCTGACTTTATATCTCACAATTCTGACTTTATATCTCACAATTCTGACTTTATATCTCGCAATTCTGACTTTATATCACGCAATTATGACTTTATATCTCACAATTCTGACTTTATATCTCACAATTCGGACTTTATATCACACAATTCTGACTTTATATCTCACAATTCTGACTTTATATCTCACAATTCTGACTTTATATCTCGCAATTCTGACTTTATATCACGCAATTATGACTTTATATCTCGCAATTCTGACTTTATATCACGCAATTCTGACTTTATATCACGCAATTCGGACTTTATATCTCGCAATTCTGACTTTATATCACACAATTCTGACTTTATATCACGCAATTCGGACTTTATATCTCGCAATTCTGACTTTATAACACACAATTGCGACTTTATATCACGCAATTCTGAGAAATAAACTCAGAATTGTGAGAAAAAAAGTCCGAATTGTGAGATAAAAAGTCACAATTATTTATTATATTTTTTTTATTCAGTGGCGGAAACAAGCTTCCATACATTAGTAATCCAAGACCCCTTTTACGAAACATTTTATTAGAAAACAAACTTTTATAGTTTTTGTCTGATTATTTGTTTGATTGAGACTCCTCGAGACCCAAGGAATGCATTTAAGGGTTAAAAGTGCTGATATTTGAAGAAACACCCATCAGTATTTTCTGAAATCCAACAGTCCGATTGAACTGGAAGATACGTCTAATAACCACTTGCCTATATTGCAGCTGATGGTTTTGTCATAATGGCTGGTCTCTCGGGTTCCTGTATTTGGCAGGAGCGAGACTCAGACATTCCTCTAGACTCAGACTCATCTACAGCAGAACGGGAGAGTAAATATTTATCTGTCATCTCAGAGTCTGCCAACAACTGAATATCTTCTCTCATTTAGTCGTTGCGCTTAATGAATGTTTGTCCATTTCAAAGTTAATCTGTCATCTGCTCAACTCAAATCAAATCTGTTTTGAGTTCCAAATGAGGACTGTGTCTGTTGGTCATGATGAGAGATTCCATAAATTCCTGGAATCTTTAATTAGAATTTAGAATCGTTAGAATTGAGAATGTTTAGACTTCAGGCCTCTGTGTCCATCTAAGCATATTCGAAATCATATTCAGACGGAACTAGTTTTCTATACAAAGAGTTTCAATTTATAACACCAAACGTCTGAGATATATATGTATATTATATATTTTTGTATATTATATAAAATGTATTTAAAGTTAGATAAGTCCATACATACCTTTTTCATCTCTGTGCGGCTGTAACTCTGTCTGACACACCCATCGCTAGCCTAGCTTAGCACAAAGACTGGATGTAAATGGTTGCAGTAGCATACTAATTAGAGCCAGACCGATATTATCGGCCGATATTAGGCATTTTCCAAACTATCGATATCGGCAGTTATAATGGCCGATAAATGAATATTTCAACAATAAAATTAAAACGGACGAAACACGCTTCAACCATGTCATGAGTGTTGGAGTTGTATAGTTTGTCCACTAGAGGGCGCTCTACACCGTTCCTGTTGGCAACACTCGTTGAGTTGGTCACGAGACATGCATTGTTTGAATAACAATTAAAAGAACATCCCCATCAGTTCTCTTTACTCAAATAAGCATGACAAAATTTGTGACTATCATGTCCAGATTAAAAAATAAATAAAATATCGGCCGATATATATCGGATTTTAAAACCCAAAAATATTTGTATCGGCCTTCAAAATCCTTTATCGGTCGGGCTCTAATACTAATCCCAAATAAGTGACAAAATAACGCAAACATTTTTCTATTTACATGTTGTGATTTGTATAGTCACATACAATACAAATAACAAGGTCATATGAGACACAGCCATCTTTTAATCGTATATGGGAACTCTATTCTCTATTCTATTCTGTTATATCTATATAAACTCAAACTCACTGCTACATGTACTGTGCTAGACTAATAGACTGGGACTAGTCACAACAACTGTACACTGTAAAAAAATATTGTTGGTTTAACTTAAAGTAAGTAACCTGGTTGCCTTAAAATTTTAAGTTGATTGAACTGGAAAAAGTGAGTTAATACAATGAAGGAGATTAATTTAACCATCAGAAACTCAAAATTATATGTTATCTGAACTAAATAAATTATTTAAGTTGATTTGACAAAAGAAAAAATGTTGTGATTACTACACTGTAAAAAAATATTGATGGTTTAACTTAAAAAAAAGTAAGTAACCTGGTTGCCTTAAAATTTTAAGTTGATTGAACTGGAAAATGTGAGTTAACACAATGAAGGAGATTAATTTAACCATCAGAAACTCAAAATTATATGTTATCTGAACTAAATAAATTATTTAAGTTGATTTGACAAAAGAAAAAATGTTGTGATTACACTGTAAAAAAATATTGATGGTTTAACTTAAAAAAAAGTAAGTAAGCCGGGTTGCCTTAAAATTTTAAGTTGATTGAACTGGAAAATGTGAGTTAATACAATGAAGTAGATTAATTGAATCATCAGAAACTCAAAATAATAAGTTATCTCAACTAAATAAATTATTATAAAGTTGATTTGACAAAAGAAAATATGTTATGATAACAAATCTTGAAAATATTTTCAAAAATAACCAAGGACTGTTTAATTCCTATTGAGTCTTACTGTTTTACAGTTGGATTACTGACTGAACCTGGTGAACTTCACTGTTGCATCGAAGGGAGCGGCGGCTCTCAAAACTAGGCCATCCAACAACCAGCGGCTGACGACACGAGATGATGTTCATGACCATCTGCACGAGTCTCGGTGAAACTGCAAGGTCAGCTGTGTTTCACGCCCATCTTCACACTGCAGAAAATCCCAGAGCTGTAAAACTCAATTACACCCAAACACACACCCACTGCAAAGATGGCCTCCAAAACCCAGTTAAACGCTTGTCCAGTCACTATTGACTTACACTCATTCCAAATCAATGATGTCCTGGGCCCAGTTGTTCAGTTTAATCTGGATCAGAATGATCTGGAAATTGAAATCCAATATTTTGCTATCTAGGATCAGTTACCTTTGTGTTTTTGGATCAACTATTTACTCAATTTGGATTTACAGTGCTCTATATAAAATTGCATATCATAATGTAGATGTTTTTGGCTAAAGAAAGAACTTCCTGTGCTTTGGTTTATTTGAAGAGACAGAAAACAGCAGCACAATCAAACAACACAACCATCCTCTGTCATTTTCACTTTCTTCTACACGGTCAGTTTCCTCGTCTGACCCACAACAGATCATTAAACCAACAGTTTTAACACTAATGGCTAGAAGTTAGGAGTAATATTTCCAATGTTTTGAGAGAAGTCATTTATGCTCGCCAAGGTGGCATTTATTTGATCAAAAAGCGAGTCAAGTCACATTTATTTATATAGCGCTTTTCACAATACAGATTGTCTCAAAGCAGCTTCACAGTGATAACATGAAAGTAGTACAACACAGATCAATAATATTGTTAAATATTAAATATTAAGTAACCCCGACTAAGCAAGCCAAAAGCAAGGCGACAATGAAATCTGCATATTAGAGTGATTTCTGAACGGTCATGTGACACTGAAGACTGGAGTAATGATGCTAAAAATTCAGCTTTGATCACAGGAATAAATTACACTTTACTATATATTCACATAGAGAACAGATGATTTACATTATAAAAATATTTCACAATTTTTACTGTATTTTTGATCAAATTAATGCAGCTTTGGTGAGCATAAGTGACTTCTTTCAAAAACATGAAAAAAATATAAATTCCAATATTTTCCCAATCTTTATGCAATACAGATCGTTTTGAAGCAGTTAATGTTGTCAAATTAATAAAGTATGATATTTTTGTTCTCATCTGATAGTGTCAGTGCTGTAAAATATAATAAATTTGTGCAAAATATAAATGTTTTTTTTGTTTTTTTTAACAACCCATTTTCAAGATTTGGCAGACTAGATTTGGACAACTAGTCCATGATGTTCAGCATCTTTTTTTCCATTCAAAAAAAGTAGACTGTGGCCTTAAATGTGAGTCTGTTCATCACACACATCATAGAAGAGACGTATAGATATAGATTTAAATAATCATTTTTCAAAGTTGCAGAGATCTCAAACGCTCTGCCTAGAACTGGATGATTGGGGTAAATTCAGTAAGTTTAAAGTCTGTAAGCCATGTGTCTAGTATGTTGGTCAATGAGTTTCAGATGCTGTTGACTCTTGGTGCTTTTATCTTTTGGAGATCGTATGGTTTATGTGTCCAGCATGTTCCCATTAACTCTGTCTTTAGGCTGGAGTTTAGAGTTTAAGGTGAGGTCAGATAAAATACAAATATGGCACAATTTTAATTCGCAATTTATCAGGTATTTAATTCGCAATTTATCAAGTTAGGAGTAATATTTTCAATGTTTTGAGAGAAGTCATTTATGCTCTCCAAGACGGCATTTATTTGATCAAAAAGTGATATTATAATATTGTGAAGTCTGCATATTAGAGTGATTTCTGAAGGATCATGTGACACTCAAGACTGGAGTAATGATGATGAAAATCACAGGAATAAATTACACTTTACTATATATTCACATAGAGAACAGATGATTTACATTATAAAAATATTTCACAATTTTTTTGACAGTTATCGTCACAAAATGTAAACTATATTGTCGGCCAGCTCTAATCTGTTAAATGCTACTATAAGGCATGGTGAGAATCCAGCTCTTAATCTTGTTTATGTGTGTATGTGGTGTTTTTAATCCGCTTTAACACACACCGTGTGTAAGTTGATAAGTGGACAGCATTGCTGAGTGTTTCCTCCTTAAAACTGCAGTGAACCAAAGACAGTCTCAAAAACACGCTTTGAAATCGCTGGCGTTCATGAGCGCTAGATTATTGTAATGCTCTAATAAACAAACTCCAGCTGGTCCAATACACGTCACAAACGACCCTGTAACCAATCAGATCAACGTGTGATTGTCAACCAGTGGATCTCTGAGTGAGGGAGGGAGTGGAGGCGGGGCTCATTTGCATATTCATAGAACCGCGCATACTAAATGAGGCGAAGGTGTCGAGTTGTGACTTTACATCTAAATCTGATACAATAGATCAATACAAATCTGTATCTTTACAGCTGTAATTAGGGACGCACGATATATCGGCCAGCATATCGGTATCGGCCGATATATGCTCATTTTTAATGTTATCGTTATCGGCCTGGTAAGAAAATGTGGCCGATATATTAAAACCGATAAATAATGTATTATTCCCTTCAGCTGAGACACTTGTTGAGCACTGTTTATGTTTTTGAATTTCTTGAAATATGATTGAAATCTCTTCAAAAAATTAATCTGGTTCGGGACAACATGAGCAACGCAAATCTGTCATATCGGCTATACAACATTATAATGAGAACATCATGGACGTGGATTTAATTGTGAGACTTTTGTTTTTGTAATCAGGGTCTCAAAATTAGATAAAAATTTGGATTTAAGTTTATCGGCAGATATATCGGTTATCGGCTTTCAAATATCAAGAATTATCGGTTATCGGTATCGGCCAAAATTTTCATATCGGTGCATCCCTAGCTGTAATCCTTTCATAAGGACCTTGTAATGATTTCACAATCCATATTAAATAATTTCACTTTTAAAATGAATATTCGTAAAGATCTTTAAACAATCCGTGATCTGCGGTTGTGCTTCTGTGGTTGATCGAACATCTTTAATGTGGTTCGCTTAATTATGTTGCTGATTATGAAATCTTTCACTGTTGGAGAACAGACGCTCATCTGGACGTATAACACATCTTTAATGCTCCGCAGATGCAGCTGTTTTTGGACAGGCTCGTTAGCAGGTGCTCAGGATCTCAAGAGGACGTTTGAACTCTAAACGATCTTTCATGATTAGGTCCCGTGATCCAGAATCAAAATGGTTCTTATTTTTATGGAATATTGGAGTATTTATTATCAGTGCACATCATTTATTTGTTTTTTGTCATTTTGAATCTTGCAGCATCTCATCTCTTCTCTGATGAATGATGTGGGCGGGGCAACCTGTCACTCACATGAGATCAGCCAATAGCAAACCACAGCCATCAAAAACAAAATCAAGCCCCGTCCACATTTGTTCTTGTTTCACTCAGATGATCGCAACCTCTTTATTACACACACACTGACAGATATTATTTTTCTACGATCGTACAGATTGTTTAATAGTTTTAGCCCGTTTAACGAAGGCATATTTGTCTGATTTGAAAAGGCCTGGTTAATATATTTCTTTCGTTTAAAGGTGACCTCTCAGTGATTGTCAATATGTGAAATATCAATCTGTTTTCTGTGCAGAACTTATTTTTAATATATATTTTATGCTGTTGTAAGTTATATTTGATTGAGATTGATTTGTCCGTTTTGTAATATCACATTATAAGGAATATGCTGGAATCGAGTGTCTCTTTTGAGAAAGAATAACAACTTCAGTAATTATACTAATAACGTCTGCAGTTCATTAGTTTTATTAGTTGGAGATCTCTGTGAATTTCCTCTAGTTCTTCTGAGAAGATGTTGGCCATCTGCAGGTTTCAGCTCATCTGCCAATGAGACCAGACCGAAATAACAATCATAACATGAAATGAAAGGACACCAGTTCTCTGTCATTTCATTTCGAGTATAAAACGATTTAATATAAACAAGCAAATGTTTTGAATGCTGAAGCTGAGGGATTGTTTTTATCCAGCAGGTCTATAATACCTGGGCGTCCTATTCATCTCATCTTTTACATACATTCTGCTTACATAAAGTATCCCTATTATGCTTTTTCAAAAATTACATTTCATATAGTGTGTAATAGAGCTGTTTGTGATTTGTAAAAGGTCTGCAAAGTTTTAAAGATAAAAGTGGACAATGAATAATGTAATTTTCTCCTTAAAACTCTATTCTGGACTGCCAAAACGAATTGAATACTGAGCCATCTGACCAATCAGAGCAGAGTAGACCAATCACAACAGACTGGGTCATCTGACCAATCAGAGCAGAGTAGACCAATCACAACAGACTGGGTCATCTGACCAATCAGAGCAGAGTAGACCAATCACAACAGACTGAGCCATCTGACCAATCAGAGCAGAGTAGACCAATCACAACAGACTGGGTCATCTGACCAATCAGAGCAGAGTAGACCAATGACAACAGACTGGGTCATCTGACCAATCAGAGCAGAGTAGACCAATGACAACAGATTGGGCCATCTGACCAATCAGAGTAGAGTAGACCAATCACAACAGACTGAGCCATCTGACCAATCAGAGCAGAGTAGACCAATCACAACATATATATGACCATCTGACCAATCAGAGTAGAGTAGACCAATCACAACAGATTGGGCCGTCTGACCAATCAGAGCAGAGTAGACCAATCACAACATATATGGCCATCTGACCAATCAGAGTAGAGTAGACCAATCACAACAGATTGGGCCGTCTGACCAATCAGAGCAGAGCAGACCAATCACAACAGACTGGGTCATCTGACCAATCAGAGCAGAGTAGACCAATGACAACAGATTGTGCCATCTGACCAATCAGAGTAGAGTAGACCAATCACAACAGACTGGGTCATCTGACCAATCAGAGCAGAGTAGACCAATCACAACAGACTGAGCCATTTGACCAATCAGAGCAGAGTAGACCAATCACAACAGACTGGGTCATCTGACCAATCAGAGCAGAGTAGACCAATCACAACAGACTGAGCCATCTGACCAATCAGAGCAGAGTAGACCAATCACAACAGACTGAGCCATCTGACCAATCAGAGCAGAGTAGACCAATCACAACAGACTGGGTCATCTGACCAATCAGAGCAGAGTAGACCAATCACAACAGACTGAGCCATCTGACCAATCAGAGCAGAGTAGACCAATCACAACAGACTGGGTCATCTGACCAATCAGAGCAGAGTAGACCAATGACAACAGACTGGGTCATCTGACCAATCAGAGCAGAGTAGACCAATGACAACAGATTGGGCCATCTGACCAATCAGAGTAGAGTAGACCAATCACAACAGACTGAGCCATCTGACCAATCAGAGCAGAGTAGACCAATCACAACATATATATGGCCATCTGACCAATCAGAGTAGAGTAGACCAATCACAACAGATTGGGCCGTCTGACCAATCAGAGCAGAGTAGACCAATCACAACATATATGGCCATCTGACCAATCAGAGTAGAGTAGACCAATCACAACAGATTGGGCCGTCTGACCAATCAGAGCAGAGCAGACCAATCACAACAGACTGGGTCATCTGACCAATCAGAGCAGAGTAGACCAATGACAACAGATTGTGCCATCTGACCAATCAGAGTAGAGTAGACCAATCACAACAGACTGGGTCATCTGACCAATCAGAGCAGAGTAGACCAATCACAACAGACTGAGCCATTTGACCAATCAGAGCAGAGTAGACCAATCACAACAGACTGGGTCATCTGACCAATCAGAGCAGAGTAGACCAATCACAACAGACTGAGCCATCTGACCAATCAGAGCAGAGTAGACCAATCACAACAGACTGGGTCATCTGACCAATCAGAGCAGAGTAGACCAATCACAACAGACTGAGCCATTTGACCAATCAGAGCAGAGTAGACCAATCACAACAGACTGGGTCATCTGACCAATCAGAGCAGAGAAGACCAATAGGGTCACTTTAAATTTAGCACAGTTTGTTCTGGATACAATATAATCAGACGTTAGCAATTAAAATGTTGTAAGTAATGTTTAATGTCAGGGCAGGTCAAAACACCTCCAAAGCCCATTAATATTGTATGCATAGTTAATGCTTTAATATTAACTAATGGGACCTTAGTGTTCCACATTTTCTTTAATAATATGGATATGCAATTAATTTACCATGTAATACAGTTTATTATTATTACTATAACTTTAAATGGTTAAGTTGGTGGATTGCATTCACAGATCTGCATTTTACAACAAAACTCTGGATGCTTCTGTGCAATAAAATGTGAATTCCTTCAATCTGAATTACTAATTAAAATGCGTATAAATCAGAAAATGTCTTATGTAACTCCTTATAAAATGGTGCATTGTCTGCCAGGAACACGAAGGCAAATAAAAGTCAAACAAACGGCTTGTGTATTAGTTCGATGGAGCTTGAATTGACACACCGTTCTGTTGTTGTGTTTGTGTAAAATAGCCAATAAAAGCAGCAGTCCAAGATATTTTTAACTGACTTGGGCCTTGAATTGAGCGCTGGACCAGGACCACCCCGAAACCGTGTCCTGTGAGCTGTGTTTACTGAACCGCTGACTAAACAATCTCAGCCCTCACATTACACACACGAGGAGTCGCCGCATCTTTTCATGCATCAGGACAGTGCATACTTTAATTTACACCCCGTATTTTAAAAAGATGCAAATGCTTTGGGTGTTTGAAACAAATAGTGACAAATAGTTCATTCTTTGCCATCATTATTTATAGTAAAGAATGGTGTCGGATTGCAGGAGGCCAGAAGACGGCTCTTAAAATAGACTGAGGACTTATTGGCCAGAGTAAAACCATGACAATCATGCTAACCTCAATCAGGTCATTGTCTATGCATAGATGTTTAAATGTTTGAAAACGTCAATTTATTTCCATTTCATCTATATTTAATCTGTATATTGTTTAAAAAATCCATTATATTTTTATTTTTTCCCCACAGCAGTGCCATCTTTGGTTCCCCATCCAAAACAATTCATAAAATATTTATTTTTCTCTTATTCTGCATCCGAAATCAAATACTGTCTGAGTAGTCACTACGTTTAGTTTGAAACTTTCTTCACAACTGTTAAAGTATTTTTGTTATATATATATATAGCATGACTGTATGGAAGCTTGTTTCTGCCACAGAATAAAAACTAGGTTAAAAAAAAGGTAATTGCGACTTTATATCACAATTCTAAAAAGTCAGAATTGCGAGATATAAAGTCCAAATTGCGAGATATAAAGTCTGAATTGCGCGATATAAAGTCCAAATTGCGAGATATAAAGTCTGAATTGCGAGATATAAAGTCCGAATTGCGAGATATGAAGTCCGAATTGTGAGATATAAAGTCCGAATTGTGAGATATAAAGTCAGAATTGTGAGATATAAAGTCAGAATTGTGAGATATAAAGTCAGAATTGCGAGATATAAAGTCCGAATTGCGAGATATAAAGTCCGAATTGCGAGATATAAAGTCCGAATTGCGCGATATAAAGTCCGAATTGCGAGATATAAAGTCAGAATTGTGAGATATAAAGTCCGAATTGCGAGATATAAAGTCCGAATTGCGAGATAAAAAGTCAGAATTGCGAGATATAAAGTCCGAATTGCGAGATATAAAGTCCGAATTGCGAGATATAAAGTCAGAATTGTGAGATATAAAATCAGAATTGTGAGATATAAAGTCAGAATTGTGAGATATAAAGTCAGAATTGCGAGATATAAAGTCAGAATTGCGAGATATAAAGTCCGAATTGCGAGATATAAAGTCAGAATTGTGAGATATAAAATCAGAATTGTGAGATATAAAGTCAGAATTGCGAGATATAAAGTCAGAATTGCGAGATATAAAGTCAGAATTGCGAGATATAAAGTCAGAATTGCGAGATATAAAGTCAGAATTGCGAGATATAAAGTCAGAATTGCGAGATATAAAGTCAGAATTGCGAGATATAAAGTCAGAATTGCGAGATATAAAGTCCGAATTGCGAGATATAAAGTCCGAATTGCGAGATATAAAGTCCGAATTGCGCGATATAAAGTCCGAATTGCGAGATATAAAGTCATAATTGCGAGATATAAAGTCCGAATTGCGAGATATAAAGTCCGAATTGCGAGATATAAAGTCAGAATTGCGAGATATAAAGTCCGAATTGCGAGATATAAAGTCCGAATTGCGAGATATAAAGTCCGCATTGCGAGATATAAAGTCAGAATTGTGAGATATAAAGTCCGAATTGCGAGATATGAAGTCCGAATTGTGAGATATAAAGTCCGAATTGTGAGATATAAAGTCAGAATTGCGAGATATAAAGTCAGAATTGCGAGATATAAAGTCCGAATTGCGAGATATAAAGTCCGAATTGCGAGATATAAAGTCCGAATTGCGCGATATAAAGTCCGAATTGCGAGATATAAAGTCAGAATTGCGAGATATAAAGTCCGAATTGCGAGATATAAAGTCCGAATTGCGAGATAAAAAGTCAGAATTGCGAGATATAAAGTCCGAATTGCGAGATATAAAGTCCGAATTGCGAGATATAAAGTCAGAATTGTGAGATATAAAATCAGAATTGTGAGATATAAAGTCAGAATTGCGAGATATAAAGTCAGAATTGCGAGATATAAAGTCCGAATTGCGAGATATAAAGTCAGAATTGTGAGATATAAAATCAGAATTGTGAGATATAAAGTCAGAATTGCGTGATATAAAGTCCGAATTGCGAGATATAAAGTCAGAATTGCGAGATATAAAGTCAGAATTGCGAGATATAAAGTCCGAATTGCGAGATATAAAGTCAGAATTGTGAGATATAAAATCAGAATTGTGAGATATAAAGTCAGAATTGTGAGATATAAAGTCAGAATTGCGAGATATAAAGTCAGAATTGCGAGATATAAAGTCCGAATTGCGAGATATAAAGTCAGAATTGTGAGATATAAAATCAGAATTGTGAGATATAAAGTCAGAATTGCGAGATATAAAGTCAGAATTGCGAGATATAAAGTCAGAATTGCGAGATATAAAGTCAGAATTGCGAGATATAAAGTCAGAATTGCGAGATATAAAGTCAGAATTGCGAGATATAAAGTCCGAATTGCGAGATATAAAGTCCGAATTGCGAGATATAAAGTCCGAATTGCGCGATATAAAGTCCGAATTGCGAGATATAAAGTCATAATTGCGAGATATAAAGTCCAAATTGCGAGATATAAAGTCCGAATTGCGAGATATAAAGTCAGAATTGCGAGATATAAAGTCCGAATTGCGAGATATAAAGTCCGAATTGCGAGATATAAAGTCCGCATTGCGAGATATAAAGTCAGAATTGTGAGATATAAAGTCCGAATTGCGAGATATGAAGTCCGAATTGTGAGATATGAAGTCCGAATTGTGAGATATAAAGTCAGAATTGCGAGATATAAAGTCAGAATTGCGAGATATAAAGTCCGAATTGCGAGATATAAAGTCCGAATTGCGAGATATAAAGTCCGAATTGCGCGATATAAAGTCCGAATTGCGAGATATAAAGTCAGAATTGCGAGATATAAAGTCCGAATTGCGAGATATAAAGTCCGAATTGCGAGATAAAAAGTCAGAATTGCGAGATATAAAGTCCGAATTGCGAGATATAAAGTCCGAATTGCGAGATATAAAGTCAGAATTGTGAGATATAAAATCAGAATTGTGAGATATAAAGTCAGAATTGCGAGATATAAAGTCAGAATTGCGAGATATAAAGTCCGAATTGCGAGATATAAAGTCAGAATTGTGAGATATAAAATCAGAATTGTGAGATATAAAGTCAGAATTGCGTGATATAAAGTCCGAATTGCGAGATATAAAGTCAGAATTGCGAGATATAAAGTCAGAATTGCGAGATATAAAGTCCGAATTGCGAGATATAAAGTCAGAATTGTGAGATATAAAGTCAGAATTGCGAGATATAAAGTCAGAATTGTGAGATATAAAGTCAGAATTGCGAGATATAAAGTCAGAATTGCGAGATATAAAGTCAGAATTGCGAGATATAAAGTCCGAATTGCGAGATATAAAGTCCGAATTGCGCGATATAAAGTCCGAATTGCGAGATATAAAGTCCGAATTGCGCGATATAAAGTCCGAATTGCGAGATATAAAGTCCGAATTGCGAGATAAAAAGTCAGAATTGCGAGATATAAAGTCCGAATTGCGAGATAAAAAGTCCGAATTGCGAGATATAAAGTCCGAATTGCGAGATAAAAAGTCAGAATTGCGAGATATAAAGTCCGAATTGCGAGATATAAAGTCCGAATTGCGAGATATAAAGTCAGAATTGTGAGATATAAAATCAGAATTGTGAGATATAAAGTCAGAATTGCGAGATATAAAGTCAGAATTGCGAGATATAAAGTCCGAATTGCGAGATATAAAGTCAGAATTGTGAGATATAAAATCAGAATTGTGAGATATAAAGTCAGAATTGCGTGATATAAAGTCCGAATTGCGAGATATAAAGTCCGAATTGCGAGATATAAAGTCAGAATTGTGAGATATAAAATCAGAATTGTGAGATATAAAGTCAGAATTGCGAGATATAAAGTCAGAATTGTGAGATATAAATTCAGAATTGCGAGATATAAAGTCAGAATTGCGAGATATAAAGTCAGAATTGCGTGATATAAAGTCAGAATTGCGTGATATAAAGTCAGAATTGCGTGATATAAAGTCCGAATTGCGAGATATAAAGTCAGAATTGCGAGATATAAAGTCAGAATTGCGAGTATATGTCTCGCAATTGCGAGATTATTTCTCATATTTGCGAGATTATATCTTGCAATTCTGACTTTATAATACATAATTGTGAGATAAAACATCAGCCATGTTGTCACTGTCATGTGATCTCAGGCTTCACTGTCATTCACAAATCCTCTCCTGTGGCCTCATGGGATAGCCAAGTGTCCATCAGATGTGCACGTCAGAGTCTCGCTGGAAGTAGTATTTTATCCTTCATGAATGCACACTACTCTGTTGGCGTACTGTGTTTGTATGTACTACTACATAGTAGGAAAGTATTCGATTCTGGACAAAACGTCAGTTTGAAGATCACTAACAATCTTTTCCCCACTATAAAGACGCTTTAGTGGTTCTTCATGGAGTAATCAATGCTAATGAAGAAGGTTTATTGTTATTAATAGTGTAGCAAACGCAGTCCTCTGTTGTGGTGACGCAGTGGATTAGACGGAGCAGCTGCGACGGGCCGTTTTTAAAGGAGGGCCAATAATCCGAGGGGTTTTTCTCCTTTAGTCCCTCCTCACTCAAGCTTGGGTTTCACAATCTCTCTCTTCCAGCTCTACTCACAGTTCCTCTCAGACGCTGAACACCTACAACTGGATCCTCATGGAGGAGGTCATTTATTACACAAGCCTTTGAATAAGAAACCCATATTTATCCGCTTTTATATTCAGCTCTTTTTTTATGCTATTAGCTGTTGCGTTTATCAAGTATGAAAGCCTGGTGAACATTTAAAAAAGGATGCTGTGATATAATGGTGCATTTTAGGAGAAGCTGGTCTACTTTAAGGAAATGAAGGCTCGACAAGTGAACTTTAAGGTGAGTTTCATTTTGTTTTTAAGAATCTGAAAACTTGAACAGAACTTTATATATATATATATATATATATATATATATCTTAAACTTGTTATTCTTTTGGTTTTGTTCTTGTGCTGCATATAGAGAAAATATACATTTAAAATTAAAATGCTACTCTTGCTTTGCTTATTCTGAACTTATTACTATATATATATATATATATATATATATATATATATATATATATTCATATATATATAACAAGGATATTCGATATTTGGATTAGTTATATATATATATATATATATATATATATATATATTGTTATTTAGATATATTAAGAAAAGTCGTCATGCATTCATCATTAAACATTAACTGTTAGGCTGTAATTTGTCTTCATGCTTTCTTAATTTAATTCCAAAAAAAATAATTTTAATTGAGTAAGGATAGCAAAAGGAATTTGATTATAATTTGGAGCTAATCCAGATCTCATGGACGAATCAAAATTGAAAAAATAAGCTTGAAATATTCAGTTTATCCTGCAGGAATAAGAAACCCATATTTCTCTGCATATCTGACCCCATAGATGTGATTTTTTTGTGAACACCTGTGGGCTGTGTAAGATGTGTCTCTGTGTCTCAGTGATAGAGGAACGAGAAGGTTTGAGAAGCGCACACACACTCTGGCGTTCAGCATGGGCTCTCCTGTGTGTGTCGGGCTGATGCTGATGCTGCTGGTCAGTTCTCGCGGCTCCAGTGGTGTGTGCCCTCGTCAGTGCGCGTGTTCGGTGTCCGCTGAAGTTCACTGCACCTTTCGTGCGCTCGCCACCGTGCCCGCGGGCATCTTCAAACAAGTTCTGCGCATTAATTTCGGGTAAGTCACTTCTAATCGTGTTCTTTAGTATAATGCATGGCAGGTTTATGTTACGATCATATATTTGACTATGGAAAAATTATGCAGTTATTATAACTCTTTGATGCATCATATTGAGCAAGCTGTCAAAATGGAACGAGGCTTATATATTCTTTATAGTTTATATACATTTTTTCACAATTGCAAGTTTATATATCACAATTCCAAGAAAAAACGTCATAATTCTAAGATTTGCAATTGCAATAGAAAAGTATTTTTTTCTCTTTGAATATATATCTCTGTTTGCGAGATATAAAGTCAGAATTGCGCGATATAAAGTCGGAATTGCGAGATATAAAGTCGGAATTGCGAGATCTAAAGTCGGAGTTGCGAGATATAAAGTCGGAGTTGCGAGATATAAAGTCAGAATTGCGAGATATAAAGTCAGAATTGCGAGATATAAAGTCAGAATTGCGAGATATAAAGTCCGAATTGCAAGATATAAAGTCGGAATTGCGAGATATAAAGTCGGAATTGCGAGATATAAAGTCGGAATTGCGAGATATAAAGTCGGAATTGCGAGATATAAAGTCGGAATTGCGAGATATAAAGTCGGAATTGCGAGATCTAAAGTCGGAATTGCGAGATCTAAAGTCGGAGTTGCGAGATATAAAGTCGGAGTTGCGAGATATAAAGTCAGAATTGCGAGATATAAAGTCAGAATTGCGAGATATAAAGTCAGAATTGCGAGATATAAAGTCCGAATTGCAAGATATAAAGTCGGAATTGCGAGATATAAAGTCGGAATTGCGAGATATAAAGTCGGAATTGCGAGATATAAAGTCGGAATTGCGAGATATAAAGTCGGAATTGCAAGATATAAAGTCGGAATTGCGAGATACAGTCGGAATTGTGAGATACAGTCGGAATTGCGAGATATAAAGTCGGAATTGCGAGATATAAAGTCGGAATTGCGAGATATAAAGTCGGAATTGCGAGATATAAAGTCGGAATTGCGAGATATAAAGTCGGAATTGCGAGATATAAAGTCAAAATTGCGAGATATAAAGTCAGAATTGCGAGATAAAAAGTCGGAATTGCGAGATAAAAAGTCGGAATTGCGAGATATAAAGTCAGAATTGCGAGATATAAAGTCAAAATTGCAAGATATAAAGTCGGAATTGCGAGATAAAAAGTCGGAATTGCGAGATATAAAGTCAGAATTGCGAGATATAAAGTCAGAATTGCGAGATATAAAGTCAGAATTGCGAGATATAAAGTCAGAATTGCGAGATATAAAGTCAGAATTGCGAGATATAAAGTCAGAATTGCGTGATATAAAGTCAGAATTGCGAGATATAAAGTCAGAATTGCGAGATATAAAGTCAGAATTGCGAGATATAAAGTCAGAATTGCGAGATATAAAGTCAGAATTGCGAGATATAAAGTCAGAATTGCGAGATATAAAGTCAGAATTGCGAGATATAAAGTCAGAATTGCGAGATATAAAGTCAGAATTGCGAGATATAAAGTCAGAATTGCGAGATATAAAGTCAGAATTGCGAGATATAAAGTCAAAATTGCGAGATATAAAGTCAAAATTGCGTGATATAAAGTCAGAATTGCGAGATATAACGTCAAAATTGCGAGATATAAAGTCCGAATTGTGTGATTTAAAGTCAGAATTGCGAGATATAAAGTCGGAATTGCGAGATATAAAGTCGGAATTGTGTGATATAAAGTCAGAATTGTGAGATATAAAGTCAGAATTGTGAGATATAAAGTCAGAATTGCGAGATATAAAGTCAAAATTGCGAGATATAAAGTCAGAATTGCGAGATATAAAGTCCGAATTGTGTGATTTAAAGTCAGAATTGCGAGATATAAAGTCAGAATTGCGAGATATAAGGTCCGAATTGTGTGATATAAAGTCAGAATTGCGAGATATAAAGTCAGAATTGCGAGATAAAGTCCGAATTGCAAGATATAAAGTCGGAATTGCGAGATATAAAGTCGGAATTGCGAGATATAAAGTCAGAATTGTGAGATATAAAGTCAGAATTGCGAGATATAAAGTCAGAATTGCGAGATATAAAGTCAGAATTGCGAGATATAAAGTCAGAATTGCGAGATATAAAGTCAGAATTGTGAGATATAAAGTCAGAATTGCGAGATATAAAGTCAGAATTGCGAGATATAAAGTCAGAATTGCGAGATATAAAGTCGGAATTGCGAGATATAAAGTCAGAATTGTGAGATATAAAGTCAGAATTGTGAGATATAAAGTCAGAAATGTGTGATATAAAGTCAGAATTGCGAGATATAAAGTCGGAATTGCGAGATATAAAGTCAGAATTGCGAGATATAAAGTCAGAAATGTGTGATATAAAGTCAGAATTGCGAGATATAAAGTCAGAATTGCGAGATATAAAGTCGGAATTGCGAGATATAAAGTCAGCCTGATACATTCTTTCTAGTTTATATAAAGTGTTTCACAATTGCAAGTTTATTTCTCACAATTCTAAGAAAAACAGTCATAATTCTGAGATATAAACTCGCAATTGCAAGAAAAAAGTAGTTTTTTTACTTTGAAAAAAGAAATGCGAGATAAAGTTGCAATTATTACATTTATTTTTTTTTTTTTGCTCGGCGTAAACAAGCTTACAAAGTTTGGGGATAGAATACAAATTTTGAAATCAACATAAAATCATTGCTAGAGAGACAACAATCATTTACATCACGTGACTTTTGACTCAAAACCTTGCTGAATTACTAAAATGTAGACCTTGAAACAACTTATCCATGTGGCAACTAGCCCAGGTCATCCCCGATATATGTGTGCATAAAAATAGAGCATTTTTGGTTATAATATAACTTCAATGTAAAGAAATAACTAATTTGGAAGCTTGTTTCTGCCACAGAATAGAATAAAATAAAAGGTTATTTTTCTCACTGTTGTGGTGAATGAGTTATAAAAAAAGTCAGAAATTTGAGAAGAAAAGTTGCAATTCCCTTTCAGTCTGTGGCAGAAACAAGCTTCCATGCTGATGATAAAATGCAACTTAATTTTAAAATATGATTAATAACAATGCTTTTACTATTTAACAGGTTCAACGCTATAAATCACATCACAGACGTCTCTTTTGGTGGCCTTCGGAAGCTGGAGCTACTGATGATGCACGGCAACAATGTGCAGAAAATATCAGATGGTGCTTTTCAGGACCTGGTTTCGTTGCAGGTAAAAGAAGCAATCTAGCACTCAATTTAGTTGTAATTAATTAGTTCTGGCTAGTAAATTAAAAGTGTGCACTTGGGTTGCTCATAGGACATAATAACTCCGAGTTCGCTGCCAAAGAGTGAATGTGTATTTCCTGCAGGTTTTAAAAATGAGCTACAACAAACTGAGAGTCATTACCGGGCACACCTTCTCTGGTTTGACGGGCCTCATTAGGCTTCATCTGGACCACAACCCCATCGAGTTCATCCACCCGGATGCGTTCAGTGGGATGACGTCGCTTCGTTTGCTCCACCTAGAGGCCAACTTTCTCCAAAAGCTCCATCATGCTACGTTCAGCACCTTCTCGCTACTACAGCGCTTCCCCGTGTCCAGCCTGAAGCATCTGTATCTCTCGGACAACCTCCTGCGCTCGCTACCCCCAAACCTGCTGGAGAACATGCCTCAGCTGGAGAACCTCTTCTTATGCGGGAACCCGTGGAGCTGCGACTGCCGCATGGGCTGGTTACAGGACTGGAGCGCAAGAAATGCAGGTAAATCATCTGTTTGTTAGGGCTTCAGATGTTCACTCTGTTATCAAATGCATTTGAATTTCCTGAAGAAAATCTCAGTGTTTGTGCAGCGGCAGAAGAATAATGTTCAGGTTGTACTCGAAAAATTAGAATATGGTGCAAAAGTTTGTTTATGTCAGTAATTCAACTTAAAAGGTGAAACTAATATATTATATAGACTCGTTACATGCAAAGTGAGATATTTCAAGCCTTTATTTGTTAGAATTGTGATGATTATGGATTACTAATTTTCATAAACTGTAAGCCATAACCCTAAAACCGTATTCTGGGCAAAATAGTTTTGATTTATTTTTTAAAAATACTTCCCTTGATCTGAGCGGTACAAGACTTGGCTACTTTTCCTAAGTTTGCATCCTGAACACACACAATTTTTTTTGACTCAATTCTACAAATGTTAAGTGGGTGAAAAAAACTCCTTAATCTTGTATTTGGGTCAAAAATGGGCACCCATAGAAATGAATGGGAAAAACTGTAATTTAGAGCATTCTAAAATAAGCCAAAATAACAGCAAAGTCACTTCATCTTTAGGTTTTAGCTCTAAGAACTTATTGGAATGATATTTAAATAATAAAACACAAAAATAAGCATAATTTACATATAAAATATGGTACTTTTTGATGTAAATAAATTCAAAAATACCCCCAAAATAAAAAAAAAAACTCTATAAATGGACAGACAAAACTTTATCGAAGATAGTGATATAACATTTATAATAAATAAAAAGTCCTCTGTGCCCACATTTGTCCACAATTACAGGATTAAGGGCTATAAAGTGAATACGGTTTGAGGGCTACTCATCAAAATTATAACAAATAAAGGCTTGAAATATCTCACTTTGCATGTAATGAGTCTATATAATATATTAGTTTCACCTTTTAAGTTGAATTACTGAAATAAATGAACTTTTGCACAATATTCAAATATTTCGAGTTTCACATGTCATGTGTAATGAAAATGCTTACAATTTAAATTCAGTATGATTAGAATTGATCATTTTTAAAAATCCGACGACCTCATCACTGTGTGTTGCATTTTAAATGCTTAACACTCTATGAATGTAAGCAGGGCCTAAAAAATGTCTATTTTTTACCAGCCATGAAACAAAAAAACGGGCAGTAATGACTCCAAAATGTTACTGTAGATACCAGAGAACATTCAGGTCAAGTCATCCTCATTTATATAGCGCTTTTAACAATGTAAATTGTCTCAAAGCAGCTTTACAGAGATAGGTTTGTTTTTATAGCGGTTCTTGAATAATGTTATTTTCCAGCTAAAGTTAGTTTTGATTGATTCACTTCCGTCGAAATGATCATTTGCTAAGACGACACCGTTCTCTCTAAACAGACTTTAAACTGAACCTGTGATAAACGCTGATGGCGTTCACATGCGCATTAAGAACTGATCCTATAATTATGCTCGTTTTAATATATGTGCGCAGGTTTGTAATTCCCTACAAACCATGCCTGAACAAACTACTTATCTTGCCTATAAATTTTGATACAGAATTTGATTTGATTTGACCAAATTTTCACAGTTCTCTATTCCAATTTTGGTAACACAGCTAAAACTATTAGCCTAACTAATATAAATGTAAAACATTATTAAAGACAAGTGAACAGTCAGTAATAAAATAAGAAAAAATAATCATATAACAAGCAAAAGAACAAATAAATACAATATAACTAAGATACAAGAGATTTTCAGCTTTTTCAGGTTGATTTGACAGAAGTTTCCAGGTACAGGAATTTAATAACGCAAGCAAATAGAGAAAGCATAATAAGCTTAAAGGAGTAGTTCACTTTAAAAAAAAAAAAACTTTAGCTGATAATTTACTCACCCCCGTGTCATCCAAGATGTCCGTGTCTTTCTTTCTTCAGTCGAAAAAGAAATTAAGGTTTTTGATGAAAACATTCCAGGATTTTCTCCATATAATGGACTTCAATGGGGTCCAAACGGTTCAAGGCCCAAAAGACAGTTTCAGTGCCTCTCCTGTTCGAATTCATTCATCAAATCGTTTTCAGAATCAATTCGTTCATTTCGTTTGTCGAATGATCCAAATGACGAACGAGTTCGAACTGGAGAGTCACGAACGTGCATCACAGAACAAGTCGAGCATTTGAGCTTATAAAACTTAAACTTTGTTATTTATTTATTAAATGAGTGATCGTTTCACTTGATAAGACCCTTATTCATCGTCTGGAATCGTTTAAAGCCCTTTGAACAGTTTGCACTAAAACTCTCATTTGGACCTTAAACCGTTTGGACCCCATTGAAGTCCATTATATGGAGAAAAATCCTGGAATCCTTAATTTCTTTTCGACTGAAGAAAGAAAGACATGGACATCTTGGATGACATGGGGGCGAGTAAATGAACTACTCCTTTAATAAACATAAAAAAATGTATCTGCTGTTTAGGTCTATGACTTGTTGGTACACTGAGTGAAGTACAAACTCTGTTTCCTTTTCCAAGGGGTGATGAAATGCAAGAAGGACAGAACGTTTGTCAGCGGTCAGCTCTGTCCGCGTTGCTCGTTTCCTAAACACCTTAAAGGGCACGACATCTCGGATCTTAAAGAGTTCATCTGCTCTGGACCAGCTATCAACTCGCCAGGAAAAAACATCTCGCATGAGGACAGCATCAGTGAACTTCTGCCCATCGACAGGATCAAACCACCGTTTGGAAATGTCTCCTTTGGTTTATCCGACGAGCATGGGACTAAAGTGGACTTGATCTGCCAAATACTCGAACCAAGAGAGGCCACTAAAATCAGCTGGAATTACACTAAATCAATGCAGATCGCTGCTAACATGACGCTATTCTTTGACGTGGAGTGTCCTGTGGATAGAGACAGCTATGAAAGCTTTTGGAGGCTTCTCGCTTACTACAGCGAAGTTCCCATGCATCTGCGACGAGAGATCATGCTGAGCAGAGAGCCGGAGCTGAGCTACAGATACAGACAGGACATCGAAAAGGACTCCTACTTTTACACCGGCGTCCGAGCTAATGTTTTAACCCATCCACCTTGGCTCATGCAGTCCTTCATGAACATCAAGTTAAACAGACCGTATTCCTCCTCCAAAAGTGTGAGACTCATTCTCAACACTCATTTGACCACCACCACAGACAAGGAGCTCGTCAGACCTTGGGTCATGATTGAAGACGATAATAAAACCCAAACGAGCTTCAGTTGTGTAGTCGGTGGTGTGATTGAAATGGACTGCCGTGTGCAAAGCTCTGGAAATGCAGCCGTTCGATGGATGATGCCCGATGGCTCGAATATTAAAGCTACGTTTAGCTCGGCCGATAACAGAGTGAGCGTCTCTAGAAGCGGCAAGCTTCACGTTAAATCCGTCGAGCACCGAGACTCTGGCGTATATTACTGCATTGCCGAGATTGCAGGAGATATCGATGTTCTGCCTTTCCGCTTATCAGTTATGGACTCTTCAAGCCCTCTTCCAGGTCAACAGGTTGGGAATGCTTTAAGTAAGTTCGTTGGCGAGTCCGCTTCTGTGCCGTGTCTTACTACGGCAACACCAGATGCGGTGGTGAATTGGATCTTTCCAGATGGCAATGTACTGAACGCCAATGCAAATACATCCAAGGCTTTAATCTTTTCCAATGGGACTTTGTTCCTTCCTCATAGTCAGCTTAACAACAGTGGATATTACAAATGTGTCGCCATGAACCAGCATGGTGTGGATGTACTGGCTACTAAGCTAACCGTCTTGAGACGGAGAGTAATTCAGCCGCTGCGACAGTATCCCGTCAGACCTCAGTCCGCTGCGGGAGTGTCCACTAAGGTAAAGGCCTTTTTGGAAGATGTGGAAGATGCTTCTGGAGATGGTTCTGAACCTAACAGAAGCTTTATGAATCGAAGGAGGGGTCCGAAAGGCAAATTTCGCCGTAGGCGACCCTTTAGAAAGGGCGTGCATGGAGCCATCACAAATCAAAGAACTGTTAACGGGAAGCCCAAAATAGACCCCCTGAAATGGGCCAAGCTTTTGTCCAAAATCCGAGAGAAAACCTCTCCGAGAAACTCATCAAATCACATTGGCCATAAAAGTCCACAGATGGGGAATGAAGATCATCCGGGATCGATTGACAACACCGAGAGTTCTTCTGGCGACTCCGGTCTACCGGAGGACTCGACCACTTTTGGCACTCCACGCCAAACGGATGTTTACCACACGCATGCAATTACACAAAATTATAACATCTACAAAACGGCACTTCCAGAATTACACACTAGCTCAGACTCAAATCCCACATCTGGACCTCATTATGTTATGACAGAGGTGGATGTAGCTGAAGGAGGGTATGTGAGTACCATAAGTGCAGAGAACGACCAAGTAAACTCCGGGTCTGTCATCAAACCGAAGTCTGAGACACTTAATTTCTCCGGAAAGACTGGTGTGGAGTCGCAGATTGGGGGGTTTGATTCTGGACCGCTTGAAAGCACTTCATTTCCTACCACATCAACCGGCAGCGTTAGCCCAACAAGAGATCAATGGAGCTCCAGGCGAAGATTTGGAGGCAGACGACGAATAAAACTCAGAAGGCCAATGCCAAACCTTGCTAGACGAAGACCTTGGGTAACATCTACAGTTGCAGGAGTTCATGGACCAACTGTAGCTTTGAAAACAGAGGACACATCGATCCATCCGGCTACTACGACTGCTCACACATCTCCTGAAAGCACGTCAATCCATCCAACTATCCTAGTAACTGCTGAATATACGAGTACTACCCATTTATACCCTGCAACCCTATCTGAAGGCACGTCAGTCCATCCATTTACGTCTCACTTTCATCCTACAGTGCAGAGAGAGTTAACGAATGCCATTGAGGAG
This sequence comes from Pimephales promelas, assembly GCF_988280905.1. NCBI lineage: Eukaryota > Metazoa > Chordata > Actinopteri > Cypriniformes > Leuciscidae > Pimephales > Pimephales promelas. The sequence continues at coordinate 40,631,515 of NC_142775.1, read as the reverse complement.
ATTGCAATTGAGAACACTGGTCTAGACATCCACAAAGTAAAGGCAAGTAATTTCCTCCAAATTCAAGAGATGACAAGCTCTACATCTCACCCCATGAGAACAACATTGGCGACAGGGTCTGGGGTTTCAGGGCTAGACAATGAAGACATTACTTCTTTAGAGGAGGAAGAGGTTGAAAGCGTTGCATCCGCCAAGGAGATGGATGAGTACATGAGTGTACCTCCAACATCTCGATATGGCACTGAAACTGAAACTGTCCCAATGACAACTGCTTGGCAGGAGTTCACAAGCACGCTTCCAACAGCGTTACCAAAAGACAACTTTACATTGGACGCAGACGGGCCGGATTTCGTGAACTTACCTGAATCACACTTTAGAGATGATCTAAGAGAGGACACATTGGAAGCAACTAGTGCAAAAGAATCTAATGTGACCTCCATGCCACAACCCCAAGACTACTCGCTTTCACAACCAAATCCAAACTTTAAAGAAGAAGAATCAGTTCACGACACGGTATCTTTATCCTCAACAGCAGAGTCTGTTGGGACACAAATCAAGTCTTTAGCTACAAGTTCACGAATGCCAACCCATATTACTCGCAGTAAAACCAATGTGATGCCAAACTTGATTTCTAATGAAGAACCTACAACTTCACTGCCCACAATTACGTTTCCAGCAACTACAGTCATGATTCCCATCACAACCCAACTTATTAGAACAATACCACCATCTACTACACTGGCGACAGCATCCAAATTATATTCTACAACTACACATGTTGTAAAGTTAACACCCAGTTATCTCTTACCGGACAACAGAATCCCATTTTACTCAAGAAATCCTGGAACGAACTACATAGATTCCAGGCACAGGGAAAGAATTCCCATTACTAATCACAGGTATCCATACTATCATATTAGAAACCCATCTGTCAATATGAGACCCAGAATCCTTCCCATGACCACGGATTTAAACTCTGTCAACAACATCAAATCAACTACAGCCCCTAAAACATTGACAGCAACTGCTAGATCAGCCGACCCAAGTCCCACAATTGCATCAAACAACCAAATTCAGATTTCCCAATCCATAAACAGACAGTCGAGTGCAGTTCTTTCATCTCAAGGATCGCAAACTCTTCCCGTCCTGCAAATGAGACCCAGAATCGCTGCCGCCAAACTGCACACGGTCACTGTGAATGCTGGGACAGATGTGCAGTTACCATGCGATTCTGTGGGGGAGCCGAAGCCCCTCCTGACCTGGACTAAAGTCTCCACAGGTAACGCGCCAGTACTTACAGTTTCAACATATGCAGAATATACAGTATAATTTTAATGCATAAAGCAAAAATTATCTTGATACTTTAAAGGAGGAGTTTACTTTTGAAAAAACTTTTGCTGGTAATTTACTCACCCCCATGTCATCCAAGATGTCCATGTCTTTCTTTCTTCAGTCGAAAAGAAATTAAGGTTTTTGATGGGGAAAAAAGTCCAGGATTTTTCTGCATGTAATGCAAACGGTTCAAGGTCCAAATGAGAGTTTCAGTGCAAACTGCAAACTGTTCAAAGGGCTTTAAACGACACCAGACGATGAATAAGGGTCTTATCAAGCGAAACGATCGGCCAATTAAAAAATAAATACAAAAGTTTTAGTTTTATAAGCTCAAATGCTCGCCTTGCTCTGTTCTGTGATGCGCGTTTGTGACTCTCCTGTTCGAACTCGTTCATCAAAATGAACGAATCTTTTTCCGAGTCATTTTGTTCATTCAACTAACGAAACGAACTAATTGACTTGGAAAAAGTTCATTTTTTATATAAAACTTAAACTTTGTTTTGTTTTTTGTTTTTTTTTTGTTTTTGCTTTTAATGAGTGATCGTTTCGCTTGATAAGATCGTCTGGAATCGTTTAAAGCCCTTTGAACAGTTTGCAGTTTGTACTGAAACTCTCATTTGGACCTTGAACCGTTTGGACCCCATTGAAGTCCATTATATGGAGAAAAATCCTGGAATGTTTTCATCAAAAACCTTAATTTCTTTTCGACTGAAGAAAGAAAGACATGGACATCTTGGATGACATGGGGGTGAGTAAATTATCAGCAAAAGTTTTTTGAAAAGTGAACTACTCCTAAATTTTGACACTTCAATCCCGCTCTCTCTCTTTTTCTCTGTATATTTGTCGCAGCTCTTCACTCACTCCTCACATTTTCTTTTCCACAGGAGCTATCATGTCAACCAACACCAGAATCCAGCGGTTTGAAGTCCAGTCCAACGGCACATTTGTCATCCGTAACGTTCAGCTTCAGGACCGCGGGCAGTACCTGTGCAGCGCTCGCAATCTACACGGCATTGATAAGATGATGGTGACCCTGGTGGTGTCGGCCCACGGGCCCAAGGTGACCCTTCCACGTCATCAAGATGTGACGGTGTTCCTGGGAAACAGTGCACTCTTGGAATGCCAAGCACAAGGTCTCCCAATCCCAAACATCAGCTGGGTGCTTCCAAACCGTTCGGTGGTGCGCGCCGCTAGTACCAGCGAACAGAAGATCACGCTCTTCGCCAATGGAACGCTTCAAGTCAAAGACACCAATTACCTGGACAGGGGCGTCTACAAATGCATAGCGAGCAACGCTGCCGGAGCCGACATGCTTTCCGTGAGGCTCCAAATTGCAGCGTTGCCTCCCAAGATCCAAGAGCAGCGTTGGGAAAACCACACCGTCTCTGACGGCCAGTCGGCGTTCGTTCACTGCACCGCTAAAGGCTCGCCAAGTCCCGCAATCCGATGGGTCACGGTAACCGGCACGCAGCTTCGCCCCTCGCAGTTCATCAACAGCAACTTGTTTGTTTTCCCCAACGGGACGCTGTTTATTCGCAATCCTACGGAGAAGGATTCTGGGAATTACGAATGTGTTGCTGTGAATTCTGTGGGCGTGGTTAAAAGGATTGTAAATCTGCAGGTGAAGAGGAGCTCGACTTCCGCCAGGATCACGTCCGCTTCCGCAAACAACACTGATGTCCGATACGGATCTCGACTGAGTCTCGACTGTTCGGCCACTGGAAGCCCCAATCCTAGGATCATCTGGAGGACACCTTCGAAAAAACTGGTTGATGCATATTACAGGTACAGGAATTAGCGTAGTACCATGTTTATGTTTGGGATATGTGCTTACAGGGGTCAATTTTGCAGGGGTCAGCAATGCCTATTGAGTGTTTTTAGACTGTTTAGTAGAGCCCGACCGATAAAGGATTTCGAAGGCCGATACCGATACAAATATTTTTGGGTTTTAAAATCCGATATTCCGATATATCGGCCGATATTTTTTTTTTATTAAATATTGTTGGATTTCACACACGTGTAAAACATTCAAGATACGTTTGATACTTTTTCTCTATGTCTAAATGTTCACTCCTCGCAAGTATAACTTACATTTTACAATGCAGGGACTGTAACTAGAGATATGCTAGTTATAAATACGGTAATCGTTACTTTATTTAGGCAGAAAAAGTTCATTGTGGTTTCCAAGCTCATTAATGTTAACGTTAGCGGTCTTCCACTGATGATAGTGGCGTTAGCTAGCTTTGTGGTTGGCTAGTCTATGATGAGCCATAAGTTAGCAATGGATAACATCATAATGCAAATTGTAAAACATACATTTTCAATATAACAGGCCAAGGAGAGATGATTGAAGCGTGTTTCGTCCATTTTTATTTTATTTGTTAAAATAATTATTTATCGGCCATTATAACTGCCGATACCGATATTTTGGAAAATGCCTAATATCGGCCGGCCGATATATCGGTCTGGCTCTACTGTTTAGGATACTTGCATTTCAAGATCCATGATCAGTTTGGCCTAATCTGAAGCGTATGAGTGGCACGATTCAGTCTGACAATCTAATGCAAAGAGGCTGAATGATGAGAATTAAATGATAGTGAAGTTAAATATATAATAACGCCCTCAGTTTGAGCGCAACAGCATGTTGTGACTCATTTCACTTGTAAAGAGGCCATTTATATGTCTTTGAAATGATCATGGATCAGTGCTTTAATTATCTCCATATACGCTGTTGGATATAGAGCATGATTAACAAAATAGCAAAACAGCATGAAGCGTAATTAATTACAGATGACAGGCAAATGAGAAGAATATAAATGGATACAGAAGGAAATCAAAAACAACTCTGCAGTGTGGCAAAAATGAGACATTAGATCTGAAGTAACAACATTTGTTTGACAGTCGATGATTGAAAACATTGGCACCAGTGGTCTCTGTGATCTTCTCGGGCTTATATAGAGACCATGCAGCCTTGATATCATTAGGATTCTTGTGAAAATTTTTGGTTCTACCACACATTTTTATTACGTTTGGATAAAACGTAAAAGACCACTACTAAAATAGACCGTTTTGCATATGTGCCACTGTAGAGATGGAAATAGGCCTTGTTTATGTGTATATGTGAGTGGTTTGCTGACAATTTGGCTTCTGGCACTAGAAATCAAGAATTTCAAAAAGAGTAAATATGCTCTTTTTTTTTATAAATCTTGGATAAAAAAACAATGTAAATGTTATATTTCACTGGAATGAAGTTTAGAGTTCTTATATCTCAAAAACACATGGTAGATTTGATTGGTCGTGATACTCTGTTACCCTTGAAATGATTTTTAATCCAAATGTATTTTATAATATAATTTTTTGGAAAAATATATCTTGTATATCTTTAGAGCTCTTTAATCTCTAAAGATCGTCAATGAAAATGTGATTCCTCCTATTATATGAGCACTTTCTGTTAAATGTCACGCCCCTTTTTTTGAATATACATAAAAATGCACATTTCGAACTTAAATGGTTGTAATTCAAGAAAGCTTTGGAATATAGGCGTAAGATTGGTCTCGTTTTAAAGAAGAGATTTGGCAGATTTTTGTAGAAGTGAAATAAAGGAAGAAAGTGAAGTTTGAGTTTATGAAAATGTACAATGTAAAAAATTTAATTATTCATATTTTTTATAAAATATATATTTTTAAAACCTTGGTGACTCTAAAACTGCAAAAATATCAAAGCCAAAAATCTAAACAAGTTGTGTTTCAAATTTTAGGTTGATATCTCAAAAAAAAAAAGAGCTTTCAGTGAGATTGTGTTTGGGCGCAGTACCGAACGCTTCCACTAGGGCTCAACCAGACCCATATGAGGCACATCAATTTCCATATGTGTTTTGAGTGATATGAACCACAATTTTCATACAATTTATGAAGTAGACATCCTATTCGGAAGTAATATGAGAAGTTTGGCTGATTTTGAAATGAATTCAACCTCTAAGAAACATAAAAGGAACAATTATGTGCAGTATAGCCCTCTGCCACATCGCAAATGGTGAATCTATCATTATTTTTTAATATTTGAAAAAATTCAGATCTTTTTTTCTAAAATAATTGAATGGATGCTATCTTTTGAACTCAACAAACAAACTGTTCTTTCATGATTTTTCATGTTCATCACTATTTGGTCTAAACACGCCTTAGAAGTATGAAAATGTTAAAAATATTCATGTTGCAAATTGATAAATTACAGCTCCTCTCCAATCAGCAAATATGGAATCTAGAGATTGTAAGCTTTCAAATGATATATAGGTTGCCATAGTATGTAATAGATTTGGGCCCGCCGGTGACACTTAAGAGGTAATACTAGTATCAGCATGTGACCTCTCTCTTTATGTCTCGTTTCAGCTTTGATCGCAGAATGAAAGTGTTCGCTAACGGCACCCTAACCATCACGTCAGTGGCCGAGAACGATGAGGGCGACTATCTCTGTGTGGCCAGAAACAAGATGGGTGACGACTACGTCCTCCTTAAAGTCAACGTGATGATGAAAGCCGCTAAAATCGACCGCAAGTCCCTGAGCGACCACAAGGTGTCGTACGGAGGAGAGCTCAAAGTGGACTGCGTCGCTTCAGGTTTTCCCAATCCAGAAATCACGTGGAGTCTCCCCGACGGTACCATGGTGAACAGCATCGCACAGTCCCACGATAACTCGATCCGCACCAAGAGATACGTGATGTTCGACAACGGCACGTTATATTTAAACAAAGTTGGAATGAAAGAGGAAGGCGACTACACGTGCTATGCCGAGAATCGGATTGGGAAAGACGAAATGAAGGTTCACATCAAGGTACTAGCGGATTCTCCGATCATTCGAAACAACGCTTACAGCGTAATCAAAATTCCTTACGGGGAAACAGCCGTCCTGAACTGTAGCGCCAAAGGAGAACCGATTCCCAGAATCACATGGACGTCTCCGGATCAACGCGTCATAGCGCCAGTATCCGAAAACTACCAGGTCTCCAACGATGGCACTTTACACATTCAGAAAATCCAAAGGTTTCACTCCGGAAATTATACTTGCTTAGCTACGAATGTTGTGGGAATGGACAAGAAAGTCGTTTATGTTGAAGTCCTCGTGTCGCCGCCGGTCATCAACGGATCCGAGAGTCCCGGGATCATCCGTAAAACTGTCGTGAAGGACCAGCATGTGCTTTTAGACTGCAAAGCAAACGGGAACCCAGTTCCAAAGATCATGTGGGTGTTTCCCAACAACGTCGTGCTTCCCGCGCCGTACTACGGCTCACGGGTCACGGTCCACCTCAACGGATCCCTGGACATCCATGCGGCGCGGATTAGCGATTCTGCTACGTTGCTTTGCATCGCACGCAATGAAGCCGGAGAAACCAAACTCCAGGTTCACCTTGAGGTGACCGAGGAAGTTGAAAAGCCACGCTTGAGAAGTCTTCCCACAGAGTCCGTCTCGCTTACCGACGGGAAACTATTGAGTCTAAACTGTTCAATAGAAGGAAAACCGACTCCGGAGATCACATGGATCCTCCCGAACGGGACTTCTCTTCTAAAGGGAACCAGCATTTTCCGGTTCAATCACCGGTTTGACGGAACGCTGGTCATTCGAGAGCCGACGGTTTCTGAGGTTGGCCGTTATCGGTGCGTTGGGCGAAACAGCGCTGGATACGTCGAGCGGACTGTGACGTTACAGTCCGACAGAAAACCAGACATCATAAACCAATACAGCTCACTCGTTAGCATCATAAACGGTGAGAATCTGCAGCTTAACTGTTTGTCCGCCGGTTATCCGTTACCTAAACTCACATGGACTTTACCGAACGGAGTCGTCCTAACAAGGTCGCAGGCGACGGGTCGTTACGCTGTTTTGAACAACGGGACTTTATCCGTAGAACGGACATCTGTGTATGACAGGGGAATGTACGTCTGCCAGACAATCAATGAATTTGGATCTTCCAGTCTGTCGGTTTCGGTGATCGTAATCGCGTATCCTCCGCGAATAACCAGAGGACCCGCGCCGGTAACCTACGCCCGTCCCGGTGTAGCGGTTCAGCTAAACTGCATGCCTCTCGCCACACCGAAAGCCGAGGTGGTTTGGGAAATGCCTGACGGTCTTCAACTGAAGGTCGGCGTCCAGCCACGTCTTTACGGTAACAAGTATCTCCATCCACAGGGTTCACTGGTCATACAAAACCCTTCCGCTAAAGACAACGGCGTCTATAAGTGCACCGCCAAGAACGTTGTGGGAAGCGACAGCCGGTCAACGTACGTCTACGTGTTTTGATCAAGCGATTGTTCTCTCTTGAATCCAAAAAGTGATTTAAACTGCAGTTCCTCCACTGGCCACTAGGGGCTGGCTGCAAAAGAAAGTCACTCCCATAGACCCGCATGTTAAAACGCCCAACTTTACAGCAGAAATAAACATGTTTACAGCCTGGTGCAAAAACTGGCTTTGGTCTATATCGCTAATGTTGCCCTTAATGACAACTGTGAGGGGGGTGAATATTTTTATAACTCATCCGTTTAAATTATATTAAGCCTTAAAGTTCTGCATAATTAAGGGCGTGGCCACTTGAGTGACAGGATGTCACTACTAGCCGTTTAGCATCACGTCACCTCAGCTAATCTGCCTCGCTGCGCATTTGCGTTTATCCGGGAGTGATGCGTCCAAGATGGCGACGACCGGCTCCGCCCACTTTGGGCTTCAAAAAATGCTCTTCAGCAACCCACGGGTGACGTCATGTTCATATTTTTTTACGGCCTATGGTTTTGGGACAAACTAACTTTACAGACATGCCCGAAGAACTGCCTTAAAGAGTGTATGTGCTGTTTATACAAAAAATATATATCTTTTGGAAGCACAATGTGTTTTTGGACACTTTCTATGGACCGTCTTGTAAATATGAAAACGTGATGTATTAATCCATGAAGCAGGAAAGTTGGTTACATTAATGGATGTATTCTTGGGAATTGATCTTAAAGTCAATCGGAAATTGAGTTCTCTGCAAACTTCACTAATTTCTACACAAGCTTGTTTGTCAATTTAATGTTTTGGCTCTTTTGTTTGTGCTTTTTTTCATCATTAAGAGGCTGATTCAATTAATTAATGTAACTTAAGGTCCCAATTAATGCATTAACTAACATTGGTGAAATACATGTGTTTTTTTATCAGTCTTTGTTAACGGTAGTAAATTAAACTTTAACTTTAAACTTAAATTAAACTGGTTATTGATGTTAGCTTATCTATTTAATAATGTATTAGTAAATGTTGAATTAACATTAACTAAGATTAATGCATAAGTTAGTCATGGTTGTTTGTCAATTTAATGTTTTGGCTCTTTTGTTTGTGCTTTTTTTCATCATTAAGAGACATTTAAGACTGATTCAATTAATTGATATAACTTAACAATAAGGTCCTAATTAATGCATTAACTAACATTGGTGAAATACATGTGTTTTTTTATCAGTCTTTGTAAATTAAAATACAACTGGTTATTGATGTCAGCTTAGCTCTATTAAATAATATCTATTTAATTAATATATTAGTAAATGTTGAATTAACATTAAGATTAATGCATGAGTTAGTCTAACATTTACCAGTACATTATTTGAATCAAAAGTTGCATTTGTTAATATTATTTATTGAATCTCAGATAACATGAACTAACAATGAACAGTTGTTTTTATTAACTAATGCTAACAAAGATGAATAAATACTGTAAAGAGTATATTACAGATTATTAGTTGATGTTAATTAATAGCAGTGAACTCCTCAAAAGAAAAAGAAAAAGTCTTTCTCAGTATCGTTGTCTTTTTTTTCCAAGTACAAATTATAAAACATTCTTAAATAAAGATAGATTGATTCACTGGAGAAGCAAAATGATTGAAGATATTAAGTAAAAAATCACCCAAATTAAGCGAGCTATGCTTAAAACAAGAAAAGTTATCTGCCAGTGTGGTTTTTCAAATTTAATTCAAATTTAATTTAATTCAAATTTCATTAAATTCAAGATTTTTTTTTTTCAGCGCCCTGGCACAACCACCCAAGTAACGCCTAGCAACCACCACGGTAACCTAGCAACACCCTAAAAACTCCATAACAAACTATTTTTCTAAGAAACCTTATTATTTAAAACTGTATTTAATCTTAGTATTCAAAAATACTTTTCCCTAGTATTTAAAATTGATTCAAACTCGCTCAATCTCTCTCTCTCTCTCTCTCTCTCTCTCGCTCTATCTCTATCTCTCTCTCTCGCTCTATCTCTATTTAGGCTATTTCACACATCAAGCTTTTACAATCTTTCAGGCTTTCTCAAGCTAACATTAAAGTTTGTTCTCAATAAACTCATACATTGTATAATGTATCTTGATTTTATAAAGTTTATATATTTGTAACTGGAAACGAGACAGAAACACTGAGGAAGAGCATCATCAGTGAATTTGCTTAATGAACGAGAGTGTGAAATGCAGACGCTGTGTTCCTCAGCTTCTCTAGTAGCATGAGTGACATCAATTGCTAATATTAAGTGCAATTACTTATTATTATTTTTATGAAACGTAATGGTGCTTTTCAGTATTGTAAATATTTTCTTATCATTTTGTGTCATCTTGGAAATGTTCTTCTAGGGTTGGCACAGTGCATTCTGGACTTTATGCGATATGTTATCTTTTCATCAGGATTCGAGACGCCGCTCGTTGAGGTGCTCGACTAACAACAAAATATAATGATAATGCTTATCAAATTTAATCAGGTATTTCTTACAGTGCACATTATTGAGAAGCCATTTTGTTGTTCGACATCTGCACTGAAAAACTAAATTGGTGTAGAAACGATTTTTACCCACAGTAAATGACACAAACAATTATTAAAGGAAAGGCAAGGGAATTAAATGTGAAATTTTGCAGTAGAAAAACGTACTCCAATAAAACTGGTTTATTTAAAAATCATTTTTTTACGTTATGAGATAATGTCCATTTACAACTTGTCTTTAGTAGAAACTGTGGTGATATAAAGCTAATATGTTAAAAGTCTTTATTTAGATATGTTTATTCCGCCTTTGTGTATCATCTCTCTTTTATTTTAATAAATTATTTGTCCATTATAACTGAATGAACATTTTATTATTTATAAACACCCAGTATTGGTAATTGATTGGCCTTATTTTCATACTTCTTTGATAACTAGTATAATAGTATAACTTGGTTTGTGCAAAAAAATATTTACTCAAATTACTTAGTATAGCTAATGAGTTAAAGAAGTAAACTTATATCATTGTTGTTGATTTGGTCTGAAATGGGGCATATTCAGTCTGATATACTGTGATATAGTACTCTTATTTAATGATGTATTTTGTATATAATGATGTATATCTTATTTAATGATACATGTATTTTAATTAAGTGAGTTTAAGCTTAAAAAAGAAGAAACGGATATCTGCCAGTGGAGTCAGAAAAGAAAATAGTTTTTCTCTTGAATTAAGATGATATTTTTTTTATTCCATTTGCATGTTTGATCTTGTTTTAAGCACAAACTCACTTAATTTTGATGCATTTTTCAGCATACAAGACTTAATATTTGTCTATCAAAATGTATCTTGATTTAAGAATGTTTAGATATTTGTGCTGGAAAACAAGACAGAAACACTGAGGATTTTTAAGTTTTTGTAATTTTTTCTTTAAACAATGAAACACTTTTTGTCAGAATCTGCTGAATTACCTTGTATTTCGTGTTAATTGTTTTTCACATTAATTTCCAGATAGACAAACTGAGGAAGGATGACGAAGCAGAAACTGGCAGAAACGCTCCTCAGTTTTGACTTATTTCCCTTTTCCCATTCCCAGAGGCATTTATATTCATATTTAATGATTTACACATGGCCGCTCGAGCAAAACTGACCTTGACTTGAAGAAACCGCGTTGACAGCAGTCGTTGCAGGGTTATTTCAGATCCATATGTACATCAGTGATAAAACAAACATTTGCTAAAAACTAATTGGACTATTGTAATTACATATCGCAGTATAATAAGCTGTGCAGGAAATACATGGCTTCAGGTGTCACAGGTTCACATCTGATGGTTTTGAATCATATTTATGGTTTATAATGTCAAAAATGAGCGAGTTAAAGTGGAAAAGCAGGCCTCACACAGATGTCTCTGAGTTACACATGATGTGTGTGTATCCGTCCCAGAAACCTGCGCTGGCGTTTACGCATCTCTGAGGTGTCATTGAGTCTGGTTAGTTTACTGTATGTGTGTCAGAAGTTACTTTTAAAAGTAAACCATTACAATATTGCTTACTCCCCAAAAAAGTAACTAATTGTGTTGGTTACTTTAAAAAGTAACTAATTGTGTTGGTTACTTTAAAAAGTAACTAAATGTGTTGGTTACTTTAAAAAGTAACTAAATGTGTTTGGTTACTTTAAAAAGTAACTAAATGTGTCGGTTACTTTAAAAGGTAACTAAATGTGTCGGTTACTTTAAAAAGTAACTAAATGTGTTGGTTACTTTAAAAAGTAACTAAATGTGTTGGTTACTTTAAAAAGTAACTAATTGTGTTGGTTACTTTAAAAAGTAACTGAATGTGATGGTTACTTTAAAAAGTAACTAAATGTGTTTGGTTACTTTAAAAAGTAACTAAATGTGTCGGTTACTTTAAAAAGTAACTAACTGCCGGTTACTTTAAAAAGTAACTAAATGTGTTGGTTACTTTAAAAAGTAACTAATTGTGTTGGTTACTTTAAAAAAAAAACTGAATGTGATGGTTACTTTAAAAAGTAACTAAATGTGTTTGGTTACTTTAAAAGGTAACTAAATGTGTCGGTTACTTTAAAAGGTAACTAAATGTGTCGGTTACTTTAAAAAGTAACTAAATGTGTCGGTTACTTTAAAAAGTAACTAACTGCCGGTTACTTTAAAAAGTAACTAACTGCCGGTTACTTTAAAAAGTAACTAAATGTGTTGGTTACTTTAAAAAGTGACTAAATGTGTCGGTTACTTTAAAAAGTAACTAAATGTGTCGGTTACTTTAAAAGGTAACTAAATGTGTTGGTTATTTTAAAAAGTAACTAAATGTGTCGGTTACTTTAAAAAGTAACTAAATGTGTTGGTTATTTTAAAAAGTAACTAAATGTGTTGGTTACTTTAAAAAGTAACTAAATGTGTCGGTTACTTTAAAAAGTAACTAGTAACTAAATGTGTCGGTTACTTTAAAAAGTAACTAAATGTGTTGGTTATTTTAAAAAGTAACTAAATGTGTTGGTTGCTTTAAAAAGTAACTAAATGTGTCGGTTACTTCAAAAAGTAACTAAATGTGTCGGTTACTTTAAAAAGTAACTAAATGTGTCGGTTACTTTAAAAGGTAACTAAATGTGTTGGTTATTTTAAAAAGTAACTAAATGTGTCGGTTACTTTAAAAAGTAACTAAATGTGTTGGTTATTTTAAAAAGTAACTAAATGTGTTGGTTACTTTAAAAAGTAACTAATTGTGTTGGTTACTTTAAAAAGTAACTAATTGTGTGGGTTACTTTAAAAAGTAACTAATTGTGTCGGTTACTTTAAAAAGTAACTAATTGTGTCGGTTACTTTAAAAAGTAACTAATTGTGTCGGTTACTTTAAAAAGTAACTAAATGTGTCGGTTACTTTAAAAAGTAACTAATTGTGTCGGGTACTTTAAAAAGTAACTAAATGTGTCGGTTACTTTAAAAAGTAACTAAATGTGTCGGTTACTTTAAAAAGTAACTAAATGTGTCGGTTACTTTAAAAAGTAACTAAATGTGTTGGTTACTTTAAAAAGTAACTAAATGTGTTGGTTATTTTAAAAAGTAAGTAATTGTGTTGGTTACTTTAAATAGTAACTAATTGTGTTGGTGGCTTTAAAAACCAACGTGTGTTTGCGTGTGTGTGTGTGCATCCGTATGTATGTGTCTGTGAGTCTGTGTGTGTATGCACATGCATGTGTGTTTATATGTGTGTCTGTGTGTGTGTGTGTGTGTGTGTGTGTGTGTGTGTGTGTGTGCGTGTGTGTGTGTGTGTTTTGTACCTCAGCCTAGACACCAGAGGGTTAAAACATGAACAAATATTTGCCAATGAGGTCAGAAAAATAAACTTAATTCAAGAATGTTTCGATATTAGCTTTTGGAGATCGTTGAATCCACCGTAAACTGATCAAGCGTTCGTGTGTCCTTCATCTGAATGATCAAATACTTCCACGAGTCGCCGTAAGAACAGACATTATGAGTTTATAACATCCATTTGCTGATTCCACACAGATGTTCCTCCGAAGATCTCCTGCTCAGCTGTGAAATTAAAGCTTTACTCGCTTAGTCATGTGAACGAAATTGAGCATTGATATAAAAATTCCCTTACAATAGCCCGGGGATTCATAATCTGTGATCGATTTACAGGACTGGATGAACGTCTGTGTATTAATGGTTTTTCAGAAACACAGGGAAGAAGATCACACCCTAAAAACGAGTGATGATCCATTAAAGAGGACTTGAATGACGATGTTCTTCCTCAGTGTTTCTGTCCATTTTGATAAACATTCTCAGATCAAGATTTACTGGAGAAGGGAAATGACTGGAGATGTTAACAATTTTTTATTGAAGAAAACAGTCTAAATGAAGTTAGTTTGTGAGTCAATTGGGGTCAGAAAAATAATCTTTATAAGAAGGGACAAAAATATGATTTTTACGTCATCTAACATGCTAACTCTCGAGTATTATTAGCAGACTCACTGTTAGGTTAGTAGAAAAAGTTTACATGTACTTGCAAAGTTATAGTCTAGTTACTAAAGTAGGCTATTGAAATAAAGTTGAGTCTATTTGACATAGAAAGTAGCAAAAAAAGGTAACAATTAAAGTAGAAAAAATGTCTTTGTCAAGGATAACACAAGAAAGTTGCAATAACTTATTTTCATTGTGCTCCTTGGTTGTTGTTTTTTTAACTGCATTTTCATGACAGAAAAAAACAATACACATATATCCATTAAAGGGTTAGTTCACCCAAAAATGTCAGTATTTACTCACCCTCGTGTTGTTCCAACCCCGTAAGACCTTCGTTCGTCTCCGCAACACAAATTAAGATATTTAAGATATTAAGATCGCTCCTGCATACTAGTCCATAGGCTTCTTGAGGGAATGACTCTTGCTGGCCTCGAAAAGTCATTAAAGACATCGTTAAAATAGTCCAAGCGACTACAGCGGCTCAATCTTAACTTTATCAAACGACGAGAACACTTTTGTGCGCAAAAAACAACAAAAATAACGAGTTTATTTCAACTATTCGTTTATTTCTCCCTCTGCCTCGAGTCAGGTTACTAGTTTAATAGCGTAAGCTTCTGTTATTGAACGTCACACGCATCACACACATGACCAGCGTCGGCCAATAGTGAGCCTACGTGTGACGTAGCTCTACGCAATCACACTACGCTAACTGACTACAGGCCCATGGAGAAGGAAGTGAATAGTTGAAATAAAGTCCTTATTTTTGTTTGTTTTTGAGCACAAAAAGTGTTCTCGTCGTTTGATAAAGTTAAGATTGAGCCGCTGTAGTCGCTTGGACTATTTTAACGATGTCTTTAATGACTTTTCGATGCCAGCAAGAGTCATTCCCTCAAGAAGCCTATGGACTAGTATACAGGAGCGATCTTAATATCTTAAATATCTTAATTTGTGTTGCGAAGATGAACGAAGGTCTTACGGGGTTGAAACAACATGAGGGTGAGTAAATACTGACAGAATTTCCTTTAAGGCCCCGTTTACACGATGGGAAAACGCAGATATTTCTCTGCGTTTTGCCTTCTCATTTACACGAAAACGCCGTTTTTATCACTGAAAAAGATTATTTCTAAAAACTCCGGCCAAAGTGGAGATTTCTGAAAACGCCGGTTATGTCTTGTCGTGTGAACTGGGAGAAACGGCGTTTCAGGTTCTCTCTTGTCGTTTCTGAGGATTCTGATTGGCTTGCATGGTTTTATCCTTAACCCCTACACTGCCGCCAATAGGTTTGGCATAGTTATGATGGCACTCGACGGCGTATTTATGCGGGTATGTAAACGATGTTATTTTTGAAAACTGAGGGGGAAAATATTCGTTTAGCGAAATACCCGGCTTTGTGTAAACGTGGCCTAATTCTATTATCCTATTCTATCTAAAAACAATCTCTTCACTCCTACTCCTTGTTTACACGAGAACGCTCGCGGGTGAACACGTAAATACTTTATCGGATGCGTCTTTCGTTTACAAGGCGACTGCGTTTTTGGGGCTTAAAAACGCAAAAAATGAAACCACCCTCCAGAGTGGAAATCTTAAAAACGCTCCACCTTCCCGTGTAAACGGTAAAAACGCAAAAGTCTGCTTGAAAGTGAAGGTTGTACCATAGACGGTAAAAGAAATGGACAGAGCGATCTCATTGGAACTCCATTGAGACGATTGAAGCCCGTTTTTGGCGATTTTTAGCACTTCCGTCCCTGACGCGCAGACTCAAACAGAGCTTGACTACGTAGATGTAACGAGAGCCACCCGTCTGTCTTCTAGTGCTGCGGCATGAAAAATCTGAATCATTCCCTTCCGAAACATGCAGAGGCGGAGAGAGTGAATAGGAGCTGTCCATGAGCGAGGAGAAGGAGACAATTCTGCTACGTATTCTGATTAATTATTTTGTCATTTTGCCTCCACGTTTCCCCGATTGCGCGTGAGCTTCTTCTCCTGTCCATACGGTAATCTCTCTACTGTGCGACAGAGAGTTGCGTGGGTATGACGCAATCATTACCCAGATAGCAAACTGACATTGAATCAACGTGGAAACATGACATCGAAACAACGTTGATCTGACATTGTTTTGCTCATCGAATTATAGTTGAACCAACGTCAGACGCGTCATTCTCTCAAAACTAGCGGAAAATCAACTTGAAATCAACGTTGTTTCAACGTTATGAAAGCAAACCAATTTTCGGTTTTCATTTAGCTTTGAAGAATGCCGCGTCTGACGTTGGTTCAACGCTAATTCGATGAGCAAAATCAACGTTGTTTCAATGTCATGAGAGACGTCGTTTCCACGTTGATTCAATGTCAGTTTGATGTCTGGTTAGCCTACTTTCACTAAAACTGCATCTACGGGGCCATAACATAAGCTACAAGGAAATGGAGCATTTTATACATTGTCTTGTTTCTTTAGAAATAAAGAAAGGACAAATGGGGTCTTCAAACGCCTCAGATGTAAAGTTATTCGCTGTCAAAATGAATGGGAGCCAATGGGAATGCTGACGCAAGTGAAGTTCTGCTGCTACAAGATGGCAGCTCCCGCGAGGCTTAAACTTCCGGTCGATGGATTACCCCCTTGGGTTGTACGCAGGCGCGCGGACTTGGTGTTGTTGTGTGGCAGTGCTCCACATTGCCACCTAGACGCCTGGAGTGTATACTACATCGAATTTCACAGACTTTTGCATCACCGTCTGCACGCGGATTTCCCAACCATTACACTCGTCTAAACGCAGAATAAAAAGTGAAAAAACACCACTTTTGCGTTTTCTCTTCAGATCGTTTCCGTGTAAACAACCAACATTATATACACACTGTACATACACACGTCCTCTGTTAGACAAACTCTTACACTTACACAGAGTCTGGTCCATCATACTTTGTCTAGTTATAGTGTCCATGTCTTACATTACCTAATATTATGGCCCATAACTACAAAATACATTGAATTAAATCAGCCTCGGACGAAGTTGAATCCAGTCCTGTGTATGTGTGTGTGTGTGTGTGCAGTCAGTGTTAGCTGCTCCACCTGCACTGTTAAATCAAACAGAAGTGGTTTAAATGGACAAACATCTCTTGTTTTATTGCTGAAGTGTGTGTCCTGGTCAGTCGTCTCAGGTTTCTGTCGAATGCTGAGAGGATTAGACACACGTGCTTTTCATTTTCCCATAAACACATCAGTGCTGCTCAGCATCCGCTCGCGTCAGTGGTGTAAAATACACCGGCCTAGTTAGAAATGCTTTAGATAAACTTCACTGTGTGATTTTAGGATCTTCTACAGAGCCTAAGGGGGTATACTGATGGGACAAATATTTGATGAGAGGAAAAACGGTGTTTCAATGCTTTCGCATTCTCTTGTAAAAACTGTTGCGTTTCTCAGAGAAACTTTACGTTCTCTCGCAAAACTGCTTGCTAGGGTGTTGCGTCTTTTCTAAGTGTGTCGCTATGCGGTTGCCATGGTGTTCTGGGTAGTTGTTAGGGTGTTGATATGACGTTAAAGCTATAGTATTCGATGTTAAAAATTGGTCGAGAAAGTCTGAGACGGTAGGGAAGTTTTAAAAAACCCGATCCCTGGATGAGTGTTTAAAAGTGTGTTGCTATGTGGTTGCCAAGATGTTCTGGATGGTTGCCAGGCTGTTGCTAGCCAGTTAAACTGCTCTGTGTCTTTTAAAGTGTGTTGCTATGTGGTTTAGTTGCTAGGGTGTTGATATGAAATTTAGCTGCTTTGATTGTTTTTAGTGTGTAGCTATGCATTTTCCAGGGTGTTCTGGGTCGTTGCTAAGGTGAGGCTATGAAGTTAAGCTGCTCTGAGTATTTAACTGTGTTGCTATGAGGTTGCCACGGTGTTCCTATGCTAAGCTGCTCTGGGTGTTTAAAGTGTGTTGCTATGTGGTTTCTAAGGTGTTCTGGGTAGTTGCTAGGGTGTTAATATGAAATTTAGCTGCTCTGAATGTTTTTAGTGTGTAGCTATGCATTTTCCAGGGTGTTCTGGGTCGTTGCTAAGGTGAGGCTATGAAGTTAAGCTGCTCTGAGTATTTAACTGTGTTGCTATGAGGTTGCCACGGTGTTCCTATGCTAAGCTGCTCTGAGTGTTTAAAGTGTGTTGCTATGTGGTTTCTAATGTGTTCTGGGTAGTTGCTAGGGTGTTAATATGACATTTAGCTGCTCTGAATGTTTTTAGTGTGTAGCTATGCATTTTCCAGGGTGTTCTGGGTCGTTGCTAAGGTGATGCTATGAAGTTAAGCTGCTCTGAGTATTTAACTGTGTTGCTATGAGGTTGCTACGGTGTTTCTATGCAGTTAAGCTGCTCTGGGTGTTTAAAGTGTGTTGCTATGTGGTTGCCAAAGTGTTCTGGGTGATTGCCAGGCTGTTGCTAGCCAGTTAAACTGCTCTGTGTCTTTTAAAGTGTGTTGCTATGTGGTTTAGTTGCTAGGGTGTTGATATGAAATTTAGCTGCTTTGATTGTTTTTAGTGTGTAGCTATGCATTTTCCAGGGTGTTCTGGGTCGTTGCTAAGGTGAGGCTATGAAGTTAAGCTGCTCTGAGTATTTAACTGTGTTGCTATGAGGTTGCCACGGTGTTCCTATGCTAAGCTGCTCTGGGTGTTTAAAGTGTGTTGCTATGTGGTTTCTAAGGTGTTCTGGGTAGTTGCTAGGGTGTTAATATGAAATTTAGCTGCTCTGAATGTTTTTAGTGTGTAGCTATGCATTTTCCAGGGTGTTCTGGGTCGTTGCTAAGGTGAGGCTATGAAGTTAAGCTGCTCTGAGTATTTAACTGTGTTGCTATGAGGTTGCCACGGTGTTCCTATGCTAAGCTGCTCTGAGTGTTTAAAGTGTGTTGCTATGTGGTTTCTAATGTGTTCTGGGTAGTTGCTAGGGTGTTAATATGACATTTAGCTGCTCTGAATGTTTTTAGTGTGTAGCTATGCATTTTCCAGGGTGTTCTGGGTCGTTGCTAAGGTGATGCTATGAAGTTAAGCTGCTCTGAGTATTTAACTGTGTTGCTATGAGGTTGCTACGGTGTTTCTATGCAGTTAAGCTGCTCTGGGTGTTTAAAGTGTGTTGCTATGTGGTTGCCAAAGTGTTCTGGGTGATTGCTAAGGTGTTGCTATCCAGTTAAACTGCTCTGTGTCTTTTAAAGTGTGTTGCTATGTGGTTTCTAAGGTGTTCTGTGTAGTTGCTTGGGAGTTGATATGAAATTTAGCTGCTTTGAATGTTTTTAGTGTGTAGCTATGCATTTTCCAGGGTGTTTTGTGTCGTTGCTAAGGTGATGCTATGAAGTTAAGCTGCTCTGAGTATTTAACTGTGTTGCTATGAGGTTGCTACGGTGTTTCTATGCAGTTAAGCTGCTCTGGGTGTTTAAAGTGTGTTGCTATGTGGTTGCCAAAGTGTACTGGGTGATTGCTAAGGTGTTGCTATCCAGTTAAACTGCTCTGTGTCTTTTAAAGTGTGTTGCTATGTGGTTTCTAAGGTGTTCTGTGTAGTTGCTAGGGAGTTGATATGAAATTTAGCTGATTTGAATGTTTTTAGTGTGTAGCTATGCATTTTCCAGGGTGTTCTGTGTCGTTGCTAAGGTGATGCTATGAAGTTAAGCTGCTCTGAGTGTTTAACTGTGTTGCTATGAGGTTGCTAAGGTGTTGCTATGCAGTTAAGCTGCTCTGGGTGTTTAAAGTGTGTTGCTATGTGGTTGCCAAAGTGTACTGGGTGATTGCTAAGGTGTTGCTATCCAGTTAAACTGCTCTGTGTCTTTTAAAGTGTGTTGCTATGTGGTTTCTAAGGTGTTCTGTGTAGTTGCTAGGGAGTTGATATGAAATTTAGCTGCTTTGAATGTTTTTAGTGTGTAGCTATGCATTTTCCAGGGTGTTCTGTGTCGTTGCTAAGGTGATGCTATGAAGTTAAGCTGCTCTGGGTGTTTAACTGTGTTGCTATGATGTTGCTAAGGTGTTGCTATGCAGTTAAGCTGCTCTGGGTGTTTAAAGTGTGTTGCTATGTGGTTGCCAAAGTGTTCTGGGTGGTTGCTAGAGTGTTGCTATGCAGTTACACTGCTCTAAGTGTTATGAGTGTGTTTCTATGCAGTTGCCAATGCTCTCTGGGTGGTTGCCAGTGTTGCTATACAGTTAAGCTGCTGCTAAGCTTTTGTTTATGCAGTTAAGCTACTCTGGGTGTTTTTTGTGTTGCTATGTGGTTTCCAATGTGTTCTGGGTGGTTGCCAGATTGTTGCTATAAGGTTGCTGAGGTGTTACTATGCAGTTAAGCTTTTAAGTGTTGCTATGTGGTTGCTAAGGTGTTCTAGGTGGAGTGTTTTTGTGTTTTGCTAATAGGTAATCTGCTCTGAGTGTTTGAAAGTGTGTTGCTATGTGGTTGCTAAGGTGTTCTGGGTGGTTGCTAGGGTGTTGCTATGAAATTACGCAGTTCTGAGAGTTTTAGCGTGTTGCTTTGTGGATCCCAATGTGTTCTGGGTGGTTGCTAGGGTGTTGCTATGAAATTACGCAGTTCTGAGAGTTTTAGCGTGTTGCTATGTGGATGCCAATGTGTTCTGGGTGGTTGCTAGGGTGTTGCTATGAAATTACGCAGTTCTGAGAGTTTTAGCGTGTTGCTATGTGGATCCCAATGTGTTCTGGGTGGTTGCTAGGGTGTTGCTATGAAATTACGCAGTTCTGAGAGTTTTAGTGTGTTGCTATGTGGATGCCAATGTGTTCTGGGTGGTTGCTAGGGTGTTGCTATGAAATTACGCAGTTCTGAGAGTTTTAGCGTGTTGCTATGTGGATGCCAATGTGTTCTGGGTGGTTGCAAGGGTGTAACTATGCAGTTAAGCTGCTCTGGATGTTTTTAAGTGTTGCTATGTGGTTGCTAAGGTGTTCTCGGTTGTTGCTAGGTGTTTGTTTTTCATATTTGGTGTTGAAGAGTCCTGAATCCTCGTGTCTCGGCATCTTCTGGTCACTATGTTCAGGTTCATCCTTTAATGTGCGTCTGTATTCCGATGTTTTCTATTGCAGCAGGTAAAAATAGTGAATCAGATCACTTAGTACAGTCACTGCACACTTTCCTCAGTAACACACATGATTTGTGTGATGATGACATCTGGAGAACAAAGACACCGGTCACTTTAGTTCTTTGTTTTCAGCAGGCGTTTTGCCGTCTCCGTTGTCTTGAGAGAGAATATTGTTGTGTTTGTGTGTGTCACAAGACATATTCTCTCTAATTCTCTCCAGATGGACCTTCAAGTCTTCTGCATCTGTAGGGTTTGTTCAAACGCTCCAAACAGGGTGTTTGAGACCAATGAGATGATGAAGACCCAGCAGAATCATCAGGAAAGATAAAGTCATGAGGAAAGCTGGAGGAATCTAAACAACTAGTAAGTCAGTCACACAGACAGGTACAGTCAAACCAAAAATGATATTATACCAGTGTGTGAAGTCAAAACTAAGTTAATTCATACACCTTCAACACTCATCACAATATCACAGTTTATTCGCTAGTTTAGAGAATGGTAATGAAATACGAGCAGAACTGTTTTCACTGTTTTGTTCGTCCTTCTGTTAGACTCTTTGAAACACTGTATTGCAGTCTTTTCCCTTATTCTTAAATAAAACCCTGTACTTCACTTTTTCTGCTAAATAATTTTGTCATATAAATACCTAAACCAAGAGAGTGTGTGTGTGTGTGAGAGCAAGAGACTGTGTGTGCACATCTTTTCCAGGACATGCTTCAGGAGAAACACAAGAAATAAACATCAATGAATTTCTTTTTATTATATAAAATTATACAATGCTTATAATACACAATTTTATTTTATATTAATAAAACTATTACAGTTAATTGCAATAATAATGTCCCAGGTTGCCATAATAGTAAAAAGTTATCTAATGGCAGAATCAGTCAAATCTCATATTTGTTTAGTTTCTCTATTAACATGTGTGCAGGGATAACTCCCTCTGCTGGACACACACACACACACACACACACACTCATCATGATCATCTGGTTCCTGCGTTACATTTTAACGTTACACAAACTAAAACCACAAAACATCACAGAATTCTTCCATTGATTTCAGATTTACAAAAATATATAGTTTCCCATTTAAAATGTCCCACTTGTGTGTGTGTGTGTGTTGAAGTTGAAATATTTTACCCAGTTCCTTCAGACCCTTAGAGGGTATTCTATAAATAAAGTTGACTTGAGTTCTGTGTGGTTGCTAGGGTGTTGCTGTGGTAATGCTAGAGTGTTCCAGGTGGTTGCTAAAGTGTTGCTAGGGTATTCTATAAATAAAGTTGACTTGAGTTCTGTGTGGTTGCTAGGGTGTTGCTGTGATAATGCTAGAGTGTTCCAGGTGGTTGCTAAAGTGTTGCTAGGGTATTCTATAAATAAAGGTGTCTTGAGTTCTGTGTGGTTGCTAGGGTGTTGCTGTGGTAATGCTAGAGTGTTCCAGGTGGTTGCTAAAGTGTTGCTAGGGTATTCTATAAATAAAGGTGTCTTGAGTTCTGTGTGGTTGCTAGGGTGTTGCTGTGGTAATGCTAGAGTGTTCCAGGTGGTTGCTAATGTGTTGCTAGGGTATTCTATAAATAAAGGTGACTTGAGTTCTGTGTGGTTGCTAGGGTGTTGCTGTGGTAACGCTTGAGTATTCCAGGTGGTTGCTAAAGTGTTGCTAGGGTATTCTATAAATAAAGGTGTCTTGAGTTCTGTGTGGTTGCTAGGGTGTTGCTGTGGTAATGCTAGAGTGTTCCAGGTGGTTGCTAATGTGTTGCTAGGGTATTCTATAAATAAAGTTGACTTGAGTTCTGTGTGGTTGCTAGGGTGTTGCTGTGATAATGCTAGAGTGTTCCAGGTGGTTGCTAAAGTGTTGCTAGGGTATTCTATAAATAAAGGTGTCTTGAGTTCTGTGTGGTTGCTAGGGTGTTGCTGTGGTAATGCTAGAGTGTTCCAGGTGGTTGCTAATGTGTTGCTAGGGTATTCTATAAATAAAGTTGACTTGAGTTCTGTGTGGTTGCTAGGGTGTTGCTGTGATAATGCTAGAGTGTTCCAGGTGGTTGCTAAAGTGTTGCTAGGGTATTCTATAAATAAAGGTGTCTTGAGTTCTGTGTGGTTGCTAGGGTGTTGCTGTGGTAATGCTAGAGTGTTCCAGGTGGTTGCTAATGTGTTGCTAGGGTATTCTATAAATAAAGGTGACTTGAGTTCTGTGTGGTTGCTAGGGTGTTGCTGTGGTAACGCTTGAGTATTCCAGGTGGTTGCTAAAGTGTTGCTAGGGTATTCTATAAATAAAGGTGTCTTGAGTTCTGTGTGGTTGCTAGGGTGTTGCTGTGGTAATGCTAGAGTGTTCCAGGTGGTTGCTAATGTGTTGCTAGGGTATTCTATAAATAAAGTTGACTTGAGTTCTGTGTGGTTGCTAGGGTGTTGCTGTGGTAATGCTTGAGTGTTCCAGGTGGTTGCTAATGTGTTGCTAGGGTATTTTATAAATAAAGGTGTCTTGAGTTCTGTGTGGTTACTAGGGTGTTGCTGTGGTAATGCTAGAGTGTTCCAGGTGGTTGCTAATGTGTTGCTAGGGTATTCTATAAATAAAGTTGACTTGAGTTCTGTGTGGTTGCTAGGGTGTTGCTGTGGTAATGCTAGAGTGTTCCAGGTGGTTGCTAATGTGTTGCTATGGTGTTGCTGTGGTAATGCTAGAGTGTTCCAGGTGGTTGCTAATGTGTTGCTGGGTTGCTCTATAAATAAAGATGACTTGAATTTTCTGAGCAGGAGCAGAAGGGGAAGGTCCCGCAGCAAGGCTGAAGCCACGGCCTCCACAGGGTGTGTTTCCAGGTCAGCTGGTTCTCGACTGGTGTGTGTGTTCTGCGGTGATCCTCCACAGCCCGTCTCACACGCTCCAGCACCTCTGAGAACCGCGGCTCCGTCTCCGGTGTGAGTGGGAGACTCTCAGACGGGTCCCTCAGGAGCTCGAACACCAGCGGCGGGTCGTGGTACGTCACAGACTCCCTGTGACACCCACACACTCCGGTGTCGTAGCAGCCGACGGCTCCCGCGGGAGAGAAGTTCGGTGTGAAGAAGTGGACCTTGAAAATGGAGTCGCCTTAGGAGGGAATCATGGTTAGTGTTTAATAGTCATGATTAATAACTAAAATATCCTTGTGAGTGTGTCAGTCACTTACTGTCGTGCGGGTGCCAGCGCACAGCGTTCAGATATATGCCGCAGTAATGGAACATGAACTCGTGCTGTGAGCGGTTGGTTTTTCCCTCTAACAGCGGCATGAGGTCATGACCGTCCAGGATCCTTACACACACACACACACACACACACACACACACACACTTACACAAAGATGCTCACAACAGATGGGACCATTCCTTTACACATATAAACATCAAGTGTAATTAGGTGGGGTTGTGAGGCTGCACCTAGGTTGTTTTGGGTGGTTGCTAGGGTGTTGCTACGGTGATGTTCCACGTAGTTGTTAAAGTGTTTCTAGGGTGTTCTATAAATAAAAGTGACTTGACTTCTGGGTGGTTGCTAGTGTGTTCAGGGTGGTTTCTAGGGTGTTGCTAGGGTAATGCTTGAATGTTCTAGGTGATTGCTAAAGTATTGTTAGGTAGTTGCTAGGCTGTTGCTAGAGAGTTGCTTGGGTGTTCTTTAAATAAAAGTGATGTGGGCTTACCAAGACACATTCCTATCAACTGTATTGTTGAAATGGCTAAATAAATTTGACTTGACTTCTGGGTGATTGCTATGGTGTTGCAGTGGAAATGCTAGAGTGTTTTAGGTGGTTACTAAAGTGTTGCTGGGGTGTGCTGAGTGGTTGCTAGGGTGGTTACTAGGGTGTTGCTGTGGTAATGCTAGAGTGTTCCAGGTGGTTACTGAAGTTTTGCTAGGGTATTCTATAAATAATGGTGACTTGAGTTCTGGGTGGTTGTTAGGGTGTTTAGAGTGGGTTTCTATGGTGTTGATGTGTTAATGCTAGAGTGTTCTAGCTAGTTGCTAATGTGTTTCTTGGGTATTCTAAAAATAAAGGTGACTTGAGTTCTGGGTGGTTGATAAGGTGTTGCTGTGGTAATCCTAAAGTGTTCCAGGGGGTTGTTAAAGTGTTGCTAGGGTATTCTATAAATAAAGCTGTCTTGAGTTCTGGGTGGTTGCTAGGGTGTTGCTGTGGTAATGCTAGAGTGTTCTAGGAGGTTACTAAAGAGTACCTGGTATGTTCTATAAATAAAGTTGTATTGACTTCTGAGTGGTTGGGTGCTGCTATGTGGTTGCTAGGGTGTTCATGGTGGTTGCTGTGGTAATGCTAGAATGTTCTGAGTGGTTGCTAAAGTGTTCCTAGGGTGTTCTTTAAATAAAGGTTATGACTACTGGGTGGTTGCTTGTGTGTTGCTACATGGTATCTAGGGTGTCCTGGTGGTTGCTAAGGTGATGCATGGAAGTTTTGAGTGGTTGCTAGGACATTGTTAATGTGATGTAAGGGTGTCCTGGTGGTTGCTATGGTTTTGTAATGGTGTTCTGTGTGGTTGCTAGGGCGATGCTAAGCTATCCTAATATAACCTGTATTAGTGTGCACTGCAGTCTGAGCTTCAGGAATACAGTGCAGCTGATGTTGTACCTGTTCTCCGGCAGCACCCCTCCGGCGAGCTTCACCACTGTGGGAAAAACATCCATCAGACTGGTTGGTTCGGTCACCTGTCGACCCGCGGTGAGACGCCCGGGCCAGTGGAATATTCCCGGCACTCGGATCCCTCCCTCCCAGCCGCCCATGGCTTTACCACCTAAACGAAGGTCAGTGAAAACACACAATCATGTAGTGTATTTGCCTGTGTGGAGCTTTCCACAATGTGTGAAGCGTGAACTCATCAACCTGGGTTGTTTATATAGTGCTGCTTGGTCATTGTTAGGGTGTTCTGGATAGTTGCTAGTGTGATGAGAGTTCTGGGTTGTGGCTATAGTGTTGCTAGGGTGTTCTGGATGGTTGCCATGACATTTCTAGGGTGATGGTTGCCATGACATTTCTAGGGTGATGGTTGCCATGACATTTCTAGGGTGATGTTTGAGTGTTGTTGGTATAGTGTTGCTATGTGTTTGCTAAGGTGTTTTGGATGGTTACTAGAGCATTGCTAGGGTGATGCAAGAGTGTTCTGGTTTGTTGCTATAGTGTTGTCAGGTAGTTGCTAGGGTGAAGCAAGAGTGTTCTGGGTTGTTGCTATAGTGTTGTCAGGTAGTTGCTAGGGTGATGCAAGAGTGTTCTGGTTTGTTGCTATAGTGTTGTCAGGTAGTTGCTAGGGTGACGCAAGAGTGTTCTGGTTTGTTGCTATAGTGTTGTCAGGTAGTTGCTAGGGTGAAGCAAGAGAGTTCTGGGTTGTTGCTATAGTGTTGTCAGGTAGTTGCTAGGGTGATGCAAGAGTGTTCTGGTTTGTTGCTATAGTGTTGTCAGGTAGTTGCTAGGGTGATGCAAGAGTGTTCTGGTTTGTTGCTGTAGTGTTGTCAGGTAGTTGCTAAGGTGATGCAAGAGTGTTCTGGGTTGTTGCTATAGTGTTGTCAGGTGGTTGCTAGGGTGATGCAAGAGTGTTCTGGGTTGTTGCTATAGTGTTGTCAGGTAGTTGCTAAGGTGATGCAAGAGTGTTCTGGGTTGTTGCTATAGTGTTGTCAGGTAGCTGCTAGGGTGATGCAAGAGTGCTCTGGTTTGTTGCTATAGTGTTGTCAGGTAGTTGCTAGGGTGATGCAAGAGTGTTCTGGGTTGTTGCTATAGTGTTGTCAGGTAGTTGCTAAGGTGATGCAAGAGTGTTCTGGGTTGTTGCTATAGTGTTGTCAGGTGGTTGCTAGGGTGATGCAAGAGTGTTCTGGGTTGTTGCCATAGTGTTGTCAGGTGGTTGCTAGGGTGATGCAAGAGTGTTCTGGTTTGTTGCTATAGTGTTGTCAGGTAGTTGCCAGGGTGATGCAAGAGTGTTCTGGTTTGTTGCTATAGTGTTGTCAGGTAGTTGCCAGGGTGATGCAAGAGTGTTCTGGTTTGTTGCTATAGGGTTGTCAGGTAGTTGCTAGGGTGATGCAAGAGTGTTCTGGTTTGTTGCTATAGTGTTGTCAGGTAGTTGCTAGGGTGATGCAAGAGTGTTCTGGTTTGTTGCTATAGTGTTGTCAGGTAGTTGCTAAGGTGATGCAAGAGTGTTCTGGGTTGTTGCTATAGTGTTGTCAGGTGGTTGCTAGGGTGATGCAAGAGTGTTCTGGCTTGTTGCTATAGTGTTGTCAGGTAGTTGCTAAGGTGATGCCAGAGTGTTCTGGTTTTTTGCTATAGTGTTGTCAGGTAGTTGCTAAGGTGATGCAAGAGTGTTCTGGGTTGTTGCTATAGTGTTGCCAGGTAGTTGCTAAGGTGATGCAAGAGTGTTCTGGGTTGTTGCTATAGTGTTGTCAGGCAGTTGTTAAGGTGATGCAAGAGTGTTCTGGTTTGTTGCTATAGTGTTGTCAGGTAGTTGCTAAGGTGATGCAAGAGTGTTCTGGGTTGTTGCTATAGTGTTGTCAGGTGGTTGCTAGGGTGATGCAAGAGTGTTCTGGATGGTTTCTAAGGAGTTGCTAGGGTGTTGCTGGTTTGATATGATGCTTTCTTTTTACTTGGCGGATTTGTGCATTTAGAACGACATTTTATTGTAGCAGTAAAACATCTCATTATTTGTAAACAAATCAAAACACTCTGGTCTGTTACACCAATCACATTAGACCATCCAGCAGTGTTGATGTTGAGCTCTGGTGTATCACAGGTTCATGCATGTTTAGGTTGAGTAAATGATGACAGAATGTGTTGGTACCTCGATAGATCCCGTTCCAGCCTCCTCTCTGAGGGTCTTCGATTTGGCCGCCGTGATCAGATGTGAAGTACGTCAAGGTTTTCTCCGACAGGCCGTGCTTTTCGATGGTCTCCATCATTCTACCTGTGATCAAACACCTGATGTGATTGATCTGTCGAGATCCGTGGCTCTTATATTTCTTACATTAATTGTTACATTTGTTTCACGAGAAGAAAAGAGAGAGAAGTTATATATTGCGTGAATGTTTTTTTTTAAAGATTGTTTGGCATTAAGACATTTAATTATAATTAATTATTTTATTAAAAGTGATTTACTGAAAACAAATCTCATTTTTACTATCAATAAGTAAAATGTATTACATTTTTATAGTATTTTACAATTCAATTAATATTTTATTGCAGTAATAAACATTTATTTGTTTGCACAATTTTCACTAAATGCCACAATGCAAAACAATCATGTATAGGTGGTTGCTAAAATGTTGCTAGGTGGTAACTATGATGTTCTGGGTGATGCTAGAGTGTTCTGGGTCGTTGTTATAGTGTTGCTATCTGGGCTCTTGTTAAAGTGTTGCTAAGTGGTTGCTAGGGTGATCTAGGTTGTTGCTATAGTGTTCTGTGTGGTTGCTAGGGTGAATCTGCTAGAGTGTTCTAGGTTGTTGCTAGTTGGTTGCTATGGTGTTCTGGAGAGTTGCTAGGGTGATGCTAGAGTGTTCTGGGTTGTTGCTATAGTGTTGCTAGGATGTTCTGGATGGTTGCAAGGGTGATGGTAGAGTGTTCTGGGTTGTTGCTATAGTGTTGTTAGGTGGTTGCTAGGGTGATGCTAGAGTCTTCTAGATTGTTGCTATAGTGTTGCTAGGGTGTTCTGAATGATTATTGCTATGGTATTGCTTGGGTGATGTTTGGGTGTTCTAAGTTGTTGGTATAGTGTTGCTAGGTGGTTGTTAAGGTGTCCTAAATGGTTGCTACGGCATTGCCAGGGTGATGCTAGAGTGTTCTGGGTTGTTGTTAGGTGGTTGCTAGGGTGATGCTAGAGTGTTCTGGGTTGTTGTTAGGTGGTTGCTAGGGTGATGCAAGAGTGTTCTGGGTGGTTTCAAGGGTGTAGCTGGTTGGTTTTGCTTTCTTCTTTCTCTGCACATTTGTCTATTGACTGTTCTCACTGTTAGCATGGGTTGGAAAGAGCAGAAATCCATCTCTTACCAACCATCCAGTCCACTTCTTCCACGTTGTCCCCATACAGCCCATGTTTGCTCTTTCCGGCGAATCTCTCGGACACGAAGAGGGGCGTGTGCACGTGTGCAAACGACAGGAAGAGCAGGAAGGGCCCGTCTCGGTGTCTGACATCATAAATCACATGATGAACAATCACTCTAAACAGAAACCAAAGACGTTTCCCACGGCAGGCACAAAAACCAGCCCATAACCGTGAGCGTGGGAACGCCAGGAGACCAACAGCTGATCTGTCCAGACAGATCTAGTGTCTGAATTACCCCATTATTAAGCAAGCATGCAGATGAGCTTCACAGCTTCCTGTTTATGGGAGAATCCCAGCAAACATGTCAAGGACACAATCTTAGATCAGTGCAAAATCAAAAGAAACTAATGAGAAATTATATTTTACATCAAGTTTACATCAAGCTTTTAATGATTGTTTTGCATTGTGTGGCAATTTAAATAAAACAAATTAATTCACTGTAAACAAATCCAATTTTTAATCGTAAAATACTTTAATATTTAACTTTTTTTATTGCAGTAATAAAAATACATTAGTTTGCATTGTGCTTGTTATGTTAAAAAATGTTAGCAAAATGCTAATCATGCTAGTTACATAATTTTAACAAAATGCTCATGATAGCAACATGTTAAAACATGTTAGCAATGTGTTAAATCATGTCATCAAGTAAGCAACATGCTAATCATGCTATCAACATATTAAAACATGCTAGCAAATGCTAATCGTGCTAGAAACATGTTAAATGATTTTAGCAACAGGCTAATCATGATAGCAAAATGTTAAAACATGTAAGCGATGTGTTAAATCATGTTAGCAACATGTTGCTAATGCCAATTTTAGCAATGTGTTATATTCATGCTATCAAAACATACTAGCAAGGCATTAAATCATGTTAGCAACGTGCTAGCAGCATTCTAACGTCAGAATTAGAGAATTTCAGCCCACCTCTCCACGAACTGCTCCGCTTCACTCATGAGCCGCGCGTTTAGCGTCTCCGGGTTCAGCGGCTGCTCCACCACCTCGCCGTTCCTCATGATGATGCAGTTCCAGGTCCTCAGGAGTTCGAAGGGCACGAACCACACCGAGAAGCTCAGCAGCGACAGAGCGGCCAGAAACAGCACGAGCGTCAGGCGGATCTGCATTAGCCCGACGGCCCACACCAGAAGCAGCGTGAGGAGCGCGAGCGCCACCAGCGTAGAAATCCTCCACAGCATCTCCTGCAGGTCCACCAGGACGTCTTTCCCTTCTCCAGGCCGGCAGTCGTTGAAGAAGGTGAAGGGAAGGCCGTAGAAGAAGTCAAACCCGTGAGTGTTGGGGTGGTGGCAGTGATCGTTCCTGCTCGCACAGTTCACTCCCAAATGCCACTTCCCTGAAGAGAGGTAACACACCGTACACCTTTCAATGTTTCTCGGTTATAGCTACGAAACTTGTCATTTTTTAATATTTATATATTTATTTAAAGCTACACTGTGTGATTTTTACCCCCATCTAGTGGTGAAAAGGTATACGACCATCCAGTGAATATTAGTTTCTGTTCCTCTCAATTCCGTTTTCGTTTTAACTCCTACGGTGGCCAATGTAGTCCAAGATTAACATGGCTTCCAGTTCGACCTCGTCCATGAGTGCTAACTCAAACGTAAACACGAAAGGCGGAGCTTATGTCCCTCTTTGGCTAATGTACTTTCAAGATGGAGGGGCAACATGGCGACCCTTACCCGTATGCGTTTTCAATGGCATATTATACTCTCACGAGAATACTTTATTACTTGAACGAAGTAAATATACATTAATGAGCACATACATTTTTTAAAGAACTAAGTGTTTTTAGCCAAGAATAAACTAAAAGAGTTACACAGTGTAGCTTTAATTTAGCACAGTTCAGTTCAGCACTGTTTTATTGTGAGTATTATGTTTGTTTTTAATCCAGTATCCATTTAACAAAAATATCGGTTGAATTATCGGTTTTTAGCATGTACGGTCAAACCTAAATATCGGTATCGGTAAAATCCACTATCGCTCGACCTCTAATATATATATATATATATACATTTTTTTTTTTTAAAACACTGCCTTTATTTGTTTAAAGGATGAATTAAAGTCTTATGGGTTTGGATCGACATGCAGGCGAGTAAATGATGAGCCAATGCTAATGTTTTAGGTGAACTAAAATTAAATAACTAAATCTAAAAGTGAAATTTAAAAAAAATAAAGACATTAAAACAAAAACAAAAAACTAAAAGTGAAAATATAAACTATTTCAAAATATCAATAGTATATCCATGATATTAAAATAACACTGCTTTCTTTCTTCTGTGGAACAAAACCAACGTGGGAATGTACATGAGAAAATACATTTGTACTGTATTTATTAATCTGTTAGCGTTAGATAATTAGTTAGATGCTAGTTCACAGTGCATTAACTAATGTTAACAAGATTATAATAAAGTAGTAAATGTTGAAATTAACAATGCTATTTAAGTGCAGTTCATGCTAATTAATGTAGTTAACCAATTAACCTTGTTACCATTTTTACTTTATGCATCTTTATGTATTAAATAATATTTTTTGCGGCTGATTCACCCTTATTACGTGTCTTACCCACAATGCCGGTGGTGTAACCCTGCTTTTGCAGAAGTTTAGCGAAGGTGGTTTCGTTAGGAGGAAGTCCTCCGGATCCGGCGAGGAACAGAATCACCTGCACTCGACCTGTGCTGCCCAGACCTACACACACACACACACACACACACACACACACACACACACCGATAAAACACTCAATCTGAGACTCAGAGTCCACACCACAACTATAATAGACGCAATCACTTCCAGAACGATCTTTTCCAGCTGATGAACGATATAAACATTGACAGCCAATCAGAATCCATCAACAGAAGGACAAATCTCGAGGATGGATTCTGATTGGCTGTCAATGTTTATATCGTTTGTCAGCTGGAAAAGATCGTTCTGAAAGCGATTGCGGTGATTTCATTCCTCTGTTAATTCTGAGAATAGAATAGTCTAGAAACGCAAATATATTTTCTTTTATTATTCTTTAAACACAAAAAACTAATTCCATATTTTTCAAAACTGCGAAGGAACCCTGTATAATGTCAACAGGTCCAGCTTTTGATTTTAATAACTCGGGCTTGACATGAACAAATGCAGGAGTACTTCAGCAGTCAAACTTTGGCGGGTTGAATTTTATATATATAATATATCCAGTTTTCAATTGTAGTCTTTTAAAACGGCATCTGAAATAATAAACGAAGTGCGATGTAGTGTTGTTTGTGCATTATTGGCGTGTCTCCTCACCGGCGCGGGGAGCGTAGCGGCCCGTCATGAAGGCGGTTCTGCTGGGAGTGCAGAGCGGAGCGGCCGACACGTGATGGGTCAGAGTCACTCCCGCTGACGCCAGACCGTCGATGTTTGGAGTCCTTCACACACACACACAACATCATCTGCAGATTAATACAGCGGCGGAGAACACACTTTACAGCGTTTCAGAGCTACACTGCAAGAGATGAGTTTCCAGAACACTCGTAAATCAGGAGTTACTGGAGAAGCGAAGTGACTGAAGGTATTGAGAATCGCATGCTGGAAATTTGATCACAATTAAGCGAAATATCTGACAGTTCTCAGTCATCGTCTGCACCCTCCTGTCTTCACTACATTTCCCAGAATCCCTTGTGTCTTCACACCTGAACTCCCTCATTACACACCTGCTCACCTGTCCTCACCTCGTTAGTGTTCACTGGTATCCTCTGTCCAGTCAGTGCTTGTCGCTTCTACTTTGTTAATGTAGTGTGTGTGTGTCCTCTGCCTGTACCTGTTTGTTGTTTTGCGTCATCAGTAAAAGTTTAATGTATGTTATCTTGTTCTTCATCCCGCATCAAACTCGTAATAACAACAATGAGGTCAGAAAAATGATCCCGTTTTCTCTTTGAATCAAGTTTGTTTTTTGGACACCATTGACAGATTCGTTCCTGTTTTGAGCAATAACGTTTTGAGACAGTGGCATTACTGTGTTAACATATAAAGTTATTAACATCATACCTGTGCATTGTTTGCACCATTACTCAATTTTGACTGTGGGCAGCGAATTTAATTTTACTATTATTATTTCTTTAAAAATATGCACATATTATATACAGGTAAAAAATTAGAATATGGTGCAAAAGTTCGTTTATTTCAGTAATTCAACTTAAAAGGTGAAACTAATATATTATATAGACTCATTACATGCAAAGTGAGATATTTCAAGCCTTTATTTGTTATAATTGAGATGATTATGGATTACAGATATGAAAACCCCAAATTCAAAATTATAATATTGTGAAAAGGTTTTCATATCTGTAAGCCATAATCATCACAATTAAAACAAATAAAGGCTTGAAATATCTCACTTTGCATGTAATGAGTCTATATAATATATTAGTTTCACCTTTTAAGTTGAATTACTGAAATAAATGAACTTTTGCACCATATTCTAATTTTTCGAGTTTTATCTGCACACGTGTTTAATATTTGTTGTAATCTAATGATTTTGCAGTTATTATTTTGCCAAAAAGCATAAATAAAACTATTATTTAAAAAAAAAAAATGTTGCATGAAGATTCTATAATTCTCCTTTTCTATTCATTCCCAGGCCAGAATAATACGGGTCTGAAAGAGCATGAGGATGAGTAAATGATGATCCAGTTATTCTTTATTATCAGCAGGTTCATATACCTGATGGTGTCGTTGCCATAGCAGCCGAGATCTCCAATGCCCAGATCATCCACCATCATCAGGACGAAGTTGGGTCTGAAATCAGGATCTGCGTTCGTGACACACAAGCTGGACTGGAACAGGACCAGTAAACCAGCGACAACCCTGCAGAAACGCACCACAGCTCAGCTTCTCGAACAGCAGCACATGTGTGTGTGTGTGTTATGATTTATGAAATCTGCAGATGCACGACACCTGAAGCTCGTGATGTCCATCGGCAGACTCTGGAGAAGAAGAGGAGCTCCTCTAAACTGCAGGTGAGATGATGCACGTCATGTTCAGATTGATCTGTCCCGGAAGAACACATAGAGATAGTTGACAACACTCGCACGCGCTTCTGCTGGACTTTGAACATCAGCTGATTTAATCATTAACACACGCGTTTAATTTCATCATGCAGCTGTTTCTTTACACGTGTCTATCTTTAGGTTTCTTTTATATGCGTACCTTCTCTTAAACAGCCAGTTTCCCCGATTCTTCACAGGATTTACACTCCGACCAACAACAGGATATTTCACATTCCGAGCGCACTCGCGAAACACGCGATTACCGTAAACACTTATATACGGACGCACACACTAATCAGCGAACCTTTCCAAATCGGCTTATATACAAATTATCAACTAATGTGAGTAGAAGGAGTGTAGTTATGTCGATACATGCCTGTGTGATTGTTATAGTTGTTTGATAACGGAGTGTGTTGAAACAGTGTGCGCAGATAGTCGACTCTATACGGTAGATGCGAACAAAGAGCCTTTTACCAAAGTTTCAAAGTCTGTTTTCACATTGCTGGAAAATCTGCTTCTGCACAACTCAAATATTTATTTAAATGTGTGCAATAAACAAACAAACAAAAAAGACTCTACTTTTAGCATGTTATACCACAATGTAAATTATTGCTACTATTATTAATAATTATAATAATTATTTACATTGAGGTTTTTATAGTAATATTATGAGCTAATCTTGTGGTGAGTTCACCATGGTTACAATAATGGGTAATAATTCCTTAATGAAGGTTAATTGTTGTCTAAAAAGAACACTCAATAGGGATGGGCAACGATTAATCGCGATTAATCGCATCCAAAATAAAAGTTTGTGTTTACATAATATATGTGCGTGTGTAGTGTATATAATTAATTTGTATATATAAATACCCACACATGCATGTATATATTTAAGAAAAATGTGTTATTAGTATATCAAATATTTATATATAATATTAATTGTGAATAAATATATATATATAAAATATATACATGCACATATTTCTTAAATATATACATGCATGTGTGGGTATTTATATATACAAATGAATTATATACACAAACATGTAAACACAAACTTTTATTTTGGATGCGATTAATCGTTGCCCATCCCTAGCCATGCATTATACCACAATGTAAATTATTGCTATTATTATTGGTAACACCTTATTTTACAGTGTTACACATGTCACTAGTAGTTACTGTAGTAATAACGGCAAATTATGCATGATTACATGCAATTAACCCTATAGTATGTACATACAGTTAATTATTATTACTCTAAACACCTTAAAATTGTGTAACTTAATAATTCTATTACAAATAATTTGCACCGTTATTATTATTATATAGCTACAATAATTCGATTGGCATTCAAGTTTTGTGCGGTTCTGGTTTGTGTCATTAATTCATTGCATTATGAATCTGTGTGCAAAAAACTGTGAACGTAGTCATTTCATGTAACCAACCCTTTATTCAAACTCAACAATTATTTACACAATTTAAAATAACAAAAACAAAATAGAAAGAAAAACAATCCTATGAATTCTATTTGGTCAGACAACACATTTTCAAAGTGAATCATTCCAGGGTGTGAGATTCGCTTTTTATGAATCAGCGGCAACAATTAAACATCAAGCAAACCTGTGTGATTAAAAGCACTTAGCGAAACTACATGACACTTTTAAAGTAACGCGATGAAACGCCTCTCATGAGGCCGTCCAATCACACACACGATACACATGCACGCATCCCGTCCCATTCAAACTATGTGAAATTACATTCAAAACAAATGATTAACAGTTCTATGTGCTAGTTGAGAACTGGTGTCGAAGCAGAGGAGATGGTGTTATGAGACAATGATCTGCGTCAGGAGCGGTAAATGAGTGTTTGTGCTGCACTGTGAATGCATGAATCGTGTGTGTGTGTGTGTGAAGTTCACTCTGATTCTCGAGATGAGAACGAGTAGTTTAGATGTGCAGCGGTTCACAGTAGCTTCATGGGAATCCTCCGCCTCAGAGAGTTAAGGCGAATCCAGGAGAGTGCTGGAAACTGTGTGTGAAAAGCAGAATAAACATGTGTGTTACACACTTAGCTGTTCACACCAGTGTGGAGATGCACGATAAACAGTTCAAAGAAATGCTGATTCATCTGGTTATGAAACAAGTGCAGTCATTATGAGTGAGTCATTGAATCATTCAAGAGATTTGTTTGAAAAATGCTGATTCATCTAGTAATGAAGCAACTCATTGAATCATTTAAGAGATTTGTTTTAAAAATGTGGATTGATCTGGTTGTGAAACAAGTAGTGAGTCATTGAATCATTTAAGAGATTTGATCTGGTTATGAAACAAGTAGTGAGTCATTGAATCATTTAAGAGATTTGATCTGGTTATGAAACAAGTAGTGAGTCATTGAATCATTTAAGAGATTTGATCTGGTTATGAAACAAGTAGTGAGTCATTGAATCATTTAAGAGATTTGTTTTAAACAAATGTGGATTGATCTGGTTATGAAACAAGTAGTGAGTCATTGAATCATTTAAGAGATTTGTTTTAAAAAATGTGGATTGATCTGGTTATGAAACAAGTAGTGAGTCATTGAATCATTTAAGAGATTTGTTTAAAAAAATGTGGATTGCTCTGGTTATGAAACAAGTAGTGAGTCATTGAATCATTTAAGAGATTTGTTTTAAACAAATGTGGATTGCTCTGGTTATGAAACAAGTAGTGAGTCATTGAATCATTTAAGAGATTTGTTTTACAAATGTGGATTGATCTTGTTATGAAACAAGTAGTGAGTCATTGAATCATTCAAGAGATTTGTTTTACAAATGTGGATTGATCTTGTTATGAAACAAGTAGTGAGTCATTGAATCATTTAAGAGATTTGTTTTAAAAAATGTGGATTGATCTGGTTATGAAACAAGTGCAGTCATTCTGAGTGACTTATTGAATCATTCAAGAGATTCGTTCAAAAAATGCTGATTCATCTAGTAATGAAGCAAGTAGTGAGTCATTGAATCATTTAAGAGATTTGTTTTAAAAAATGTGGATTGATCTGGTTATGAAACTAGTAGTGAGTCATTGAATCATTCAAGAGATTTGTTTTAAAAATGTGGATTGATCTGGTTTTGAAACTAGTAGTGAGTCATTAAATCATTCAAGAGATTTGTTTTAAAAAATGTGGATTGATCTTGTTATGGAACAAGTAGTGAGTCATTGAATCATTTAAGAGATTTGTTTTAAAAAATGTGGATTGATCTGGTTATGAAACAAGTAGTGAGTCATTGAATCATTTAAGAGAATTGTTTTAAAAATGCTGATTCATCTAGTAATGAAGCAACTCATTGGATCATTTAAGAGATTTGTTTTAAAAAATGTGGATTGATCTGGTTATGAAACAAGTAGTGAGTCATTGAATCATTTAAGAGATTTTTTTTTTAAATGTGGATTAATCTGGTTTTGAAACAAGTGAAGTCATTATGAGTGAGTCATTGAATCATTCCCTCAACCTGATTTTTTTTAATAATTCATTCAGATTCATTAAACATTTTAAATAGACTGCAGCATTAACATTTGTAGTATGTTGTGTTGTGTTTAGTTTGTCCAGAATCGTGCATCTCTAAGCACGTCCTGATTCTGCGTTTCTGCGTTCTCGACATATTTTCTTGATCCTGGAACAACATTCCTGTCTGAAAATGTAATCCTAACCATTTCCTAAACCAAACCCGACCCATAAGTCCCTCACCCCAGAGGGAACGATAGCTGAAGCACTTGTTTATGCTGCTATATAATGCCATATATGTAAGAATATTCAGTGAAACACATATTTCTGAAGCTGTGATTGGCTCACCCTGTGGGTCGCTCTGAGTGCCGTTTTTTTCTGTGGCGATCTCTGGGTCACCTGAAGAGAAAGCACATGTTCATATTCAACAATTAGCATATGATGAGTAACTATGATTATGTGCTACTGGTTCGGGCCGCAGACCTCTCTGGACCTTGAAGCACAGTTTCTTCTTCTGATAGGTGAAGTATCCAGTTATGGCACCGACCGCTGCTACTGCAATCCCACAGACCACGCCAACAACCGTACCGGATCCACTGTCTGGAACACAACCAAACACACAGTAAGTTACTATACGGCTCCTCGTGTGTTCTGGGTCGTTGCTAGGGCGTTGCTAGGGTGCTAGGTAGTTGTTAGGGAGCTCTAGTGGTTACTAGGCCATTGCTAAATAATCATTAGGGGGTTCTGAGTGGTTACTAGGGCATTGCTATGTAGTGATTAAGGTATTCTGGATGGTTGCTAAGGCATTGCTAGGTAATCATTAGGAACTTATGAGTGGTTACTAGGGCATTGTTATGTAGTCAATAAAGGGGTTATGGGTGGCTCCTAGTGTATTTCTGCATAGTTGTTGGGCAAAGTTGCTACTGCATAGTTTGCTAGGCCAATGTTAGGTACTGTATGTCATTAAGGGTTTTCCAGGCGGTTGCTAGGGCGTTATCATTAAGGGGTTAAGGATGGTTGCTAGAACCTTAGTATGTACTGTATTTGTTAGGGGATTCTGGGTGGTTGCTAGCTCATTGCAAGGTAGTTGTATTATACATGGTTGATGGGGAATTGCTAGGCAGTTATTAAGGGGTTCTAAATGGTTGCTAGGGAGTTGCTATGCAGTTATAAGAGGGTGGTTGCGAGGGCATTGCTACGTATTTGTTAGGGGATACTGGCTGGTTGATAGGTAGTTGTTGTGGTGGTTGTTAGGGTGTTGCTAGATAGAGATTAGAGAGTTCTGGGTTGTTGCTAATTAGTTGTTAGGGTATAATGCATGGTTGACAGGGCATTGCTAGGTAGTCGTTAAGGGTCCTGAGTGGTTGCTAGGGTGTTGCTATGTAGTCACAAGAGGGGTTCTGGGCGGTTCCTACAATGTTGATACATAGTTGTAGGGGTGGTTGCTAGGGGCATTGCTAGATAGACGTTAGGTGATTCTGGGTGGTTGCTATCTCATTGCTAGGTAGTAGTTAGGCTATTATGCATGGTTGATGGGGGATTGCTAGGCAGTCATTAAGGGGTTCTAAATGGTTGCTAGGGAGTTGCTATGCAGTTATAAGAGGGTGGTTGCGAGGGCATTGCTACGTATTTGTTAGGGGATTCTGGCTGGTTGATAGGTAGTTGTTGGGGTGGTTGTTATGGTGTTGCTAGATAGAGATTAGAGAGTTCTGGGTTGTTGCTAATTAGTTGTTCGGGTATAATGCATGGTTGATAGGACATTGCTAGGTAGTCGTTAAGGGTCCTGAGTGGTTGCTAGGGTTTTGCTATGTAGTCACAAGAGGATTCTGGATGGTTCTTAGGATGTTGATGCGTAGTTGTAGGGGTGGTTGCTAGGGGGATTTCTAGATGGACGTTAGAAGGTTCTGGGTGGTTGTCAAGGTGTTGCTAGGTAGTCGTTAAGGGGGTTCTGCGTGAAAATTCACTGATCTTCTGGTCTGTAGTTCCTGCATTAAAAGATTTCCCTTATAGGGATTTTGACAAACCCCAAACACTGAGCACTACTGACAGCGATGCTTGACTTAAACACCACTAATGACACGATCCTCATCCGCATGAGTTGATCTTTTATAACACCCGCCGCTCCACCCAATCTAACAGACACAAAGATCTGCTCGTTCACTGAGGTCAGAGCAAACACAGATCAGCTCTCAGAGGGATGGTGTCTCCTAATCGTCGTTTCTTTACTCAGAGATTTCACAAAGCTCTTCAACATCAGTCTGTCAAGCTCAAAAACACTGATTATGTTTATACTGTATAATATCAGTGGATAGACAGCAACAGGAGATTCACACACTGATCCACTAGATGGCAGCATTAGAATACAGCCACTCCAGGCTTATTTGGAATCCCATTTAAACTCATAAAAAGTGACATAAAAATTAAAAATTCTGACATTTATTTTAGAATCTTGACTTCTTATGTCAGTTATGACTTAGCATGTCATAATTGTGACTTTTTTTCGGCAGAATTTTGACTTTTAATTAACAATTTTTCCCTTTTTTCCCTCATATTTTTGACTTTTAATTCACACTTGTGACTTTCTATCTTATAATTATGATTTACCAAAGAATGTATTTTTTTTATATGGTGAATATTAGCTTCTGTACGTTTAAACAGACATTTCCTCTTTAGACAATATTGCATGATTCGTCATATGGATCATATTAATATGCAATTTACATAACAAGCACGAGAGTCCCATGATGAATTGGGTAAATGTGTCAAAACTGGAGAACATTTTAGAGAAAAGGAAAACTAGACCATTTATGGTCAATATAAAAGTTTTTTTTTTGTTTGTTTGTGTTTTAACCAGGCAAATGTTTGGCAAAAATATGATTTTTTGTTTTGTTTCTGAATTTCTGCTCAAATGTCGAACATGTTAGATCATGTTAATCAGAATCTTTAACCTCAATCTCAATATTATGATTTTTTTAAATCTCATAATTGGCCTTTTGTCATCATTATGATTTTTCATATCCAAACTTGTATTATTTTCAGTCTTCCAAGAAACATGCTAGTCAGAATGTTATCGTTTCATAACGCCAATCTCCAAAAAAAAAGATCATTCATAATTTCATAATTGTCAATTTCCACTGTTTTTCTCATAATTGTTTATTTCGACTGATGATTAACATGCCTATTTCTGATTTATGTCTTCTAATTTTGTCTTTTTAATCTTGTAATTTCACTTTTTCAATCTCATACTTGGCCTTTTGTCATAATTTATAAGACCTTTTTTGACGACTTCTCATGATTTCAACATGTCTTCCTATTGTTTTCTTTCAATCATCAAATATGTTAGATGATATTAGTCAGACTGTTTGTTTAATAACGTCAATGCGTGTGTTGTATGCAAACGTGACGTGTATATCGGTTGATGTGTGTTTGTTCTGTGTGTTAGATTGGGTGGAGCGGCAGGTATTAAAGATGATCAACTCATGATCGTGTTATTAATGGTGTTTGTGAAGTCATGCATCACTGTCTTTAGTGATGATCAGGAGAGTGTGTTTAATCCTTCACAAGAATGAGGCCGTGAGGAATAGAGAAACCGTGTGTTCAGTGGATTGTAATGTTGTTTAACAGCATTCTGATAATGTTTGCTGTGAAAGTGAGGTGATCTAGGACTTATACAGATGTAAAGGCTTTAGTCTGTCCCTCACTGCCTCGTTTTCATGCAATATGACGTCTAACTGAGTAAAGTCTGTGCCAATTACTAATGTACGAGAGACGTTCACCTAAAGAAGAGCAGAAAACAGGTGAAAATAATCCCACAGACACACAATGTAGGACCATAAGATCACAAACATGTATATTAAAAATTATTTAACAAAATGTAAAAGTATGATACCTTTTGGGCCAGAAGCGGCTCCTGCACTGCGAGCTGTAATAGTAAAGAGAACAATGAGATTTTAAACATGCATATTGGCAATAACCATATTGGTGAAATATGAAGAACATACAATTACAATGTAGACAGTGTATTAAATATATATTTTATTATAATGTATTTTTTTTTTTGTTTCTGGGAAAGATAACAAATCCTGCCTATAAAAATCCTGATGAGTTGTTTTGTCACTTTTTATTTTTGTATTATTTTCCAGCACAAATATCTAAACATTGGGCATATCTAAACATTTACTGGAGAAGCAAAATGGCTGAAGATATTCTGAAAATATCATTAAAATTGATGCTTAAAACTGAAAATATCATTAAAATTGATGGGCAGGAAAATCATTGTAATTCAAAGGGAAAATGACTATTTTAAGCATAAACTCACTTAATTTTGGTCAGTTTTTCAATAAACAAGTCTTAATATCTCCCCTTATTGTTCTTCTCTAGTAAATGTATCTTGATTTAAGAATGTTTAGATATTTGTGCTGAAAAAGAAGACATTTTTTGCAGTGATTATCTACTTGAATGGTTGTTTTATTTACCCTTACATTTGTGATTAACATAAAAAACGTTATTTAATTGACTACAAACACATATATTTTGAGTTTTTTGTGAGTTATTTAGGTTTATGACTCGACTGATTTGACCTAACCTTAAAAATATGAATGATAAGTTTACAGATGTAAGATCTAAATGTAAATCTGAGCACCTTTGCCCTGATCTGCGCTCTGCTTGTCTGCACCCTCGACTGTAAGCAGAAATCTCTCATTAATCACTCAGCCTGAAATTTATTCACTCTATGCATTGCATTCAGAATAGCATGCATTAAAAAGTTCAATATTTATATTAGTGTATTACTCAGGAGTAATTGATGTAGTTTCTGTTAATGATAATGAGATTATGGCGTACCTGTGTCTTCACTGAGCGCATCAGAAGGATCAACTCGTCTAGAATGAACTGGAGAAACACAAACACACATGTAAACACAGATTCATGGTGTCAGACTGCATTACTGATAATCCGGAGTCGAACCTTTCGTTGCTTCATCGGTTTCCACTGGCTTCTCTGCGACGACACCGAGGTCTGAGAAAAAACACACATTTCAGACTAAATATGAAAGAAAACACTGCGACAAAATGACTATATTCCTGTGAATCTCATGACACATCACATCAAAATTTCTTATTAAATTATTTTATATTCATGACTATAATGCGTTTTCAACCAAACTCTCATTACTGTAATATATTTGAGTTTTGAATTCCTATTATTATAATCATTATTCCTAATATTCTCATTAATTATTTTAAACAAACATTTAAATTAAGCAAATATTAGCCGCAGCACAACAAATACTACCATAACGTAAAAATACTTCAAAATTGAAATAAGTGTTATTTATTTATTTATTTTTTACATTTCAGTTTGATGTATGTGCTTAATTGTCATTAAAATAATTTTGCAGTATATATAAAATATTAAAATGATCATCGTTCGGAATCTCAGCTTTTCAATTTCTCAGCTTTTGTTCAAAAGTTTTTTTTTTTTAAAGCAGAGGCTTTGTTCCTTCTTTTCATATATTGACTGTATAGAAAACAAAATATTGAGCGGGGCAATTTATTTCATAAAAAATGCTGATGCTGATGTTGTGAAGTTTTTCCTTCTAAAATGAAGCGAAGAC
Source organism: Pimephales promelas (assembly GCF_988280905.1). Taxonomy (NCBI): domain Eukaryota; kingdom Metazoa; phylum Chordata; class Actinopteri; order Cypriniformes; family Leuciscidae; genus Pimephales; species Pimephales promelas. Next base: position 40,588,257 of record NC_142775.1, on the reverse strand, counting down.
CAGGAGGCTCGGGTTTATCTTTTTAAGCAGGGTTCGTTATTGCTGTTGCATCGCTGTGGTCTGCTTCGTCCCAACATCTTAGCCAAGTTTGCTTAGGCAGTTGATATAGACATTGTAGCTTATATGCCTTTTTTAAGGGGTAGGGGTTACATAGAGGTGGAGACACTCTGAAACAGAGTATGTAAATTCAGCTGGTTACCTGATTCCATCAGCATAACAGTGTAACTCTTTGAGCCTGATTAGGTCAACAAAAGGCCCAGTTGACCTTTGAGATTTGACAAGAGGTTAATGTCCGACACCTCGACTGCCTCAAAATGGAAAACAGTGTGCAGAACTTTCTCGGTTAAATTGTATTGGAACCTAAATTAAACTAGTAATGCTACTCTGACTGGCAACTTTTTAAAAGACGCTGATGGGGATCGAGTTAATAACTGAAATGTGTCCTATGGAAGCTTAAGCTTGAGCTTTTTCTGAGAAAAAAAACTCTAGACTGTGAGTTCAAAAGTAGCTTACCTTTTTTTTTTACAATACAAATACAATACTCAAAACACTATCTATATCTAATTAGATTGAGTTCTTACAATCATTTTCATATTGATTTAATTTCAATTCTGTTTTAATGGATAGATGTAAATTTTGTTTCTGAATCTGGTCAAAATGTGCTATCTAATTATGATGCCTTAAAATAGGCAACGCACTGGGTTTTGTAACAAATCCCTGAACCTGAGGAATATGTCAATTCATTTTACAAAGAGCTGATTGCTTATTTTTTGTAATTCCCAGCATTCTCTCAACATTCTTAAACATGCATGTTTATGACTTTTCCTTGTTACCTTGGTCCGGTTCTTCTTGGTCCGGTTCTTCTTGGTCCGATTTTTGATCTGGACTCTCTGGTGCTGTTTCTTCTTGATCTGGACTCTCTGGCTCTGGTTCTTTTTGGTCCGGTTCCTCTTGGTCCGGTTCTTCTTGATCTGGACTCTCTGGCGCTGTTTCTTCTTGATCTGGACTCTCTGGCTCTGGTTCTTTTTGGTCCGGTTCCTCTTGGTCCGGTTCCTCTTGGTCCGGTTCTTCTTGATCTGGACTCTCTGGCGCTGGTTCCTCTTGGACCGGTTCTTCTTGATCTGGACTCTCTGGCGCTGGTTCTTTTTCTACTTCATCTGCAGCTTCTTCTGGCTTGATTTCTGACAAAGGGAAACAGACCTTTTTTTTTAGATGTAGTCTAAACCAGCGAACAAGTCAAAGATCTGTGATGATAAAGATAGGAAAGCATGTTCACTGCAATAAATGCCTGCAGTGTAATTAACTGGATCCCATTGATTACACTAAAAACTCTCCATTTCAGCTCGTGGACAGAAATCTGGAGTTTAGTATGGTCTACAAGCTCGGTTGAGAGACCAGAGTCTATGAGTTGGGACCCCTCAGAGGTTGGATGTTTCTGGGCGGGGATGGAGGATTGCTCCCCTCGCCTGAGATAGAAGGTCCTATCTGACCAGCAACTCCAGGGGAGACATTTTTTATTATTTAACATTTTTAAATAATATCAGACATTTTTTTTAATATCTCAAGATTGATGTAACCATTGATATAACATTAGAGTAATGTGATGACTCTGTTATAGGTTAACGTTTTGTTTCTATGCAACAGCAACAAAGCAAAGTTTATACATGACGTCAAATTGTGGCTTTGAAAAGATTCAACTGCGAGATAAAGATAAGATCAAACCGAGAGATAAAAGAATAAATGAAACCTTGTTCAGTAACGTCAGTCTCTTCAGCAAGCGGATCAGCTTCTGAAAACCAAAGCAATATCTGTAAACTTAAAATAACAGCAGTTTACAAATGTACAGTACGTGCAAGAACATCATATAAACGTTCTGCCAACCTGTGTCCGGTGCGTCGCCTTCACCTTCTGTACAACAGATTAAAAAAACAATGATCAGTACAATGATTTTTAAGTCGCACTCTTTCAATTGCATATAAAATGTCCATCCATTTGCATTACACCGTTAACATGCACTAAAAACTTAATGTGATGCATATTTGGCACTCATGCATTAATTAAGTGTACTAAAAAAACAGTTTATTATTTATTTGCATCGATTTGATTTGATGTAAAACTGCATTTATTGAAATGGATAAGATTCAGCATACATCTGTTCATTGTGAAAACATAAAAGCTATAGTTGTGGAACAAGCAATATTCAGTGTGAGGTTGGAAGAAATTGGATTATTATTGTGTATTTAAAACACATTCAGTTTATTAGAACAATTGCAGTTTTATTCATCAATGACTGACAAATATGCATCACATTAAGTTTATTCGATTGTTAAACACAACCAAATGTTATTTGCAATTCAAATACATAAATCTTAAATTTGGGACTGAATATTTTTAGCATGCACACTTGAATTTATACTTGCATTGATGTAAACTCTTCAGAAATTAGTTTTGTAGACAAATATGAATTGCCACAATAAAACATAATATTTCAGCCCCGTTTATGCTATTTTAACGCTTGTTTTGGAGTCTCCTATAATAGATTTACATGCATCCAAAGTCAAAAAACACTAATTTTCTCATTATAAACATTGCAGAATCATCTCATTTCTCAGTGTTTTCGATAAAGATTCAGTCTCTTTAAGCCCCGCCTTTCTGAGAGTCTACTCTGCTCTGATTGGTCAACCGTGTGTTGAGAATTAAACGCCCATCACCAAATTTGAATTTCATCTCAGAAACGATGGCGTGTGTTTAACCGTATCAATATCGTCAAAGTGGATTTGCTTTGTCAGCAGAAAACACGAAACAAACTCTTCCAGTCTCAGATGCAACTAGTGTTTGAGGGCGGAGCTAAGTAGACATGTTCACCGACAGCCAATGAAGACCATTATGCAAATTTGCTACATAGGTATAACAAAAAAAGGACTTGCTGACGACTCGTTTCTGCAGTTCAGAATCAAATCTTTCTTTTAGGAGACAATAACTTTATTTGTTGTGCACTTTGATCGTTAAAACTTTTACATTCATAAACCGCTCTATATGAAAGGCATTGAAAAGCATAACGGGCCACTTTAAGTTAAGCACCCCACTATTATGAGCTTGGGGGAAAACTAAATAAGGATGAGTTTGGCCCAGATAACTTTTTGGGAAAGCTATTTGAGAATGCCACAAAGTTGGACTTGGACACACACACACACACACTTCGAGCAGAGTCAGTGGAAACACACCGAGTGTGAAGTGTCATATTTCTACAGTACCTGCTTCAACAGGAGCTTCTTCATCAGGTTTCTCTTCAGCTGACGAGGGAAACATGAGTCAGATGCAGATGATGATGTTTGTGTGTGTGAAATATGTGTGGTTATAGCATCACTTAATCTGATAACATCAGTCCTGGAGGAATGTGTGAACGGGACGATTGTCCGACTCGCCGGTGATTCACATATTAAACATCGCATCTGGTTTTTTCACTGCATTTCGGCTACCGACTCTCTTACCGAAGCGGCAAAAAATGTAATAGTCAAAACCACATTATTATTACAGACCCGATGAGTTTTCCAGTCCTTCATGATTACAGGATGGTTTAAAAATCCTCTTCTAGCGATGGAATATTTGAATGCTGAACATAACTAGAATTATCTTTGAGAAATTTCCATGATGGCGTCCAAAAGTGATGCTCAGGGAAACTCACGTCTGCATATTATAATATTTTAGTCATATTGTGTATTCATTGTTTTATTAGTGATAACAACGTTAACATGATTTCTGGCCAGATTGTGATGCAAAGAAATTATGAACGCATGCAAAAATAAGAGAGAACTAACCAAATATTAATAACTGATTATGTTGTAGTCTTTTTTTTTTTTTTTTTTTGCATACTAAAATAAAACCTGTCCAGTTTGACTTTTTTGCCAAATAGTTTAGTCAGGTTTTTCCCCACATATTATAAATGTAAAATATTTTCCTCATATTTGAATGAATGAATGAATGAATGAAAAGTTTTTATTTCGAACATGTAGAAAAAAAAAATGTTCAACTAATTATAACTAATTAACCGGTTGACCGAATATTTTGAAAAACACACACCAAAAACAAAAACAACATACATATCTACCTATGTGTATATACAGAAAATAAATAAAAACTAATAATAATAAAAAGAGAAAAATAAAAAGAAAAATATATAAATAAACTATCACCTAACTAATAACCTTCATCCTCTCTATACCTTGCAAATATCATATTTTTACAATGCTTTTTAAACTGAGTCATACTTGGGCATTGTTTAAGTACTGAACTTAATCTGTTCCACAACTTCACTCCATATCGAAACACGCATATCGCACATATCACATATTTTGAAGGTCTACTAAAAAATTCTGGGTTGTTTTAACCCAATTTTGGGTCAAATATGGAGAAACACCGCCATTGGGTTAATTTATAAATTACATTTTTAACCCAACATTTGGGTTTGTACGTATTTGACCCAAAATTGGGTTAAAACGACCCAATTGAGTGTATGACTGATTTTAATATTCGTGTTGTGTTATATCATATCTATGTTATCGTCTGTTGTGTGTGTGTGTTTTTATATTACCTGCTGGTTCTGTCGCTGGCTGCTCGTCCTCGGTAGCGTCTGGGAAACACACACACACACACACATGAGCTGAAAACCCTCAATACATGGCAGATGATGTGTTGATGTAGTTTTGCTCAGGTGTGTTGTAAACCTGTACCTGAATCAGGCTTCGTCTCTTCAGTTTCAGTCTCTATTAACAACACAAAACGACAATAAATCACAATATTTCAAGGTGTGTCATCATTACACCGATCGCTCTGACTCGGATTGTGTATGAATGCATTGACTAACAGCCTTTATTACCTGCAGGCGGAATATTCGGATTATTATGAATCATTGACGATTAATAACAAAAAGACTATCTGCATCAAATTAATGTTATTTATATATGCAAGTTGTAGGTTTTATTAATAGTTTCAATTCTTTTTCTTTTTTATTGAAAATTGTTTGTCATTTTATTATTTTTTATCTGTCTATTTAGGTTTAATTTATTTATTTTTTTTCATTTTTTTTTATTCGAACGTAATTCTAGTTGCCAAAAGGTAAAATTTCCAATTTTATTTAATCTCATTTTTATATTTTATTTCATATCAGCTTTGTTTTACTTCTTCAGTTTTTATTTATTTGTTTATTTACAGTTAGCAACTTTAACTCTTAAACTTATTTTACATTTTTGTTTAGTTTAAGTTTTTCATCTATATTTTATTTAATCTTTTTTTATTACTAAAAAGGATTTTAAATAAAAAATTTTAAAAAATTTTCTTTTTTAATTCCATTTTTTTTTTTTTTTTTTTTTACTTCACCGAAATGGTATGAAACTTCGTTTTGGCCCTTCTATGTGAACACACACACACATAAAAATCATGTTTTGTGCATTTTAGGTCGAGTCTCCTTCATTTCTACAGCACTTTAACAGTATAGAGTTTAACAGCAGCTTTACAGTGATAACAGGAGATTACAGTAACAGAGAGAGTTTAGGCTTTACAGCAGATCTAGAATAGAGTTACTGTCCAGATAAAGATAATTTGGATTAGCAATGATAAAAAGATTATTAGTGATTAACTTTGGGCCACTTTTTAACAGAAAACAGAAACTTTTAATGCGTTGCAGTCGCTTATTTGCACAACAACGTGTTTTAGTTTAGCAACACCTCTTAGTAATGGCAAAATCAGTGTGAGGTGCTTTACTTCAGTGTGTGTGTGTGTGTGTGTGTACCTGTAAGATCTGTGGCTTCATCCACTGTTTCTTTATTTTCAGCGTCTGTAACTTTACAATCACAGTCAGAGACGTGACACTGAGATCTGAACATTACCGATTAATAAATAAAAATTTGTAATCATAACTTTTTATCTTTAGTCAAATCAACTTGGATAATTAACGTGGGTCAGATAACAAAATATTTTGAGTTTCTATTTGTGACCCTGGATCTCAAGTCACACGGGTGTATCTGTGGCAATATCCAAAGATATCGATTTTAATTTTTTATACCAAATTCATTCATGTTCCATGAAGATATTTAGTAATTTTCCTGCCATAAATATATAAAACATTTATTTTTGTGGACTATTTTCTCAATGTTTTGTTTTTCCCCCCCGGCAGATTCCAGTCGTATCTCGGCCAATTATTGTCCTATCCTAACACACCATACAACAACGGAAACTTATATATTGATGAATTAAAAATCTCCATTTCAAAAAAATTGACCCATGTGACTGTGGTCCAGGGTCATATTTATTAAACCAATCTCCTTTTAAAATGTTTAATTTCAATGAACTCAAATTTTTAAGGAAACCAGGAAACGTCCTTTTTTTAAGTTAACCCAACACCCTCACTTCTCTCACACGTGGCGTCTGACTCGAGCCTCGAGCGAAACACAACCTTTGGCTCATCTTTCCCCAAACCCACAGGTGACCATAAATCAGATACTCACGCTCTCCGCCGTCTAAATCCTGCGTGGGTGTGTTGTCTGCGAATATAAATATATAATCTATATGTTACAAGTCAGGACAGTTCTGAGTTTCTCCCGTAAGATCAGAAATATTCAGCGGGAGAGTTTATCAAGATCAAACCTGTTCAAGGCCGCCCGTTCATTAATATCAGATCACACTCGCTGAACATTACAATAACAAGACATCTACTAGTAGACATTTAATAGTTTTAGTTCAGTTTTAATTTTTTATTTTTATTTTTTTACATGGAAACAACATTGAAAGTGCAGAACAACACACGATTTTCGGGTCATTTACTCGTGTTGTGTTTCATAAAGACTTTCATCATCAGGTCTTTTAAACTCAACTCAACTTAAAATTTTAAGTACAATCAACTTTTTCAACTTAATTTACATTAAACTGACTTGATTAAAAATATGTTGAATCTTGCGTAACTTGTGTTAACTAATTTAATTTTTTTTTAAAACATGTTGTCATAACTTATTATTGTTCATATCATTTTTTTAAGTTGTTTTTGTGTCGCTCTTCACTGATCTTATTCCTCTCAAGTTTTTATTTCAATTAATGAAAGCGACTTTTAATAGTTTTAGTTGTCATTTTTTCTGTCAGTAATTTTAGTACTTCAACTTTTCTGCACCATTTCTTATTTTTGTTTCGTTTTATTTCAGCTTTATTTAAATTACTAACGATGATTTACCAACTTTACTTCAACTTTATTCAGAAAAACAGCGTAAAAACTTTTTTACATGAAAAAATGTCTCATAATTCTGAGATAATGAACTCGTTAATTCAGAAAAACAGCGCAAAAACTTTTTTCCATGAAAAATCGTCTCATAATTCTGACAAAATTAACTTGTTAATACATAAAAACTGAGCAAAAACTTTTTTCCATTAAAAATTGTCTCGTAATTCTGAGATAATCAACTCGTTTAATTCAGAAAAACAGCGTAAAAACTTTTTTCCATGAAAAAATGTCTCGTAATTCTGAGATAATCAACTCGTTAATTCAGAAAAACAGCGTAAACTTTTTTCCTTGAAAAGTTCTCTCGTAATTCTGAGATAATTAACTCGTTAATTCAGAAAACAGCACAAAAACTTTTTTCCATGAAAAATGATCACGTAATTCTGAGATAATTAACTCGTTTATTCAGAAAAACAGCGTAAAAACTTTTTTCCTTGAAAAAATGTATCGTAATTCTGAGATAATGAACTCGTTAATTCAGAAAAACAGCGTAAATGTTTTTCCATGAAAAATTGTCTCGTAATTCTGAGATAATTAACTTGTTAATTCAGAAAAACAGCGTAAACGTTTTTCCATGAAAAATTGTCTCGTAATTCTGAGATAATTAACTTGTTAATTCAGAAAAACAGCGTAAACGTTTT